>NC_041334.1:39249465-39254465 GCF_004354835.1 Perca flavescens
TGAGCTGATTTACCTGAAGGCATCAGCACCTCACCTGAGGGAGAGAGAGAGAGACAGAGAGAGAGAGAGAGAGAGAGAGAGACAGAGAGAGAGAGAGAGAGACAGAGAGAGACAGAGAGAGAGAGAGAGAGAGAGAGAGAGAGAGAGACAGACAGAGACAGAGAGAGACAGACAAGAGAGAGACAGACAGAGAGAGAGAGACAAAGAGAGATACAGATTTCCATTTGACTTTTCTGTTATTATACTGTTACTTATTAAGTTAAAAAAGGTTTAGTTTTATGAATATCCATATACCAGATACTGACTGGTTTTCAGACCCCTCCCGGACCCCCCCCCCATACAGTAAAACTGCACATTTCAGATTGGCCTTTTACTGTGACCAGCCTAACTCACACCTGTGCAATAATCCTGCTGTCTAATCAGTATCTTGATATGCCACACCTGTGAGGTGGATGGATTATCTCGGCAAAGGAGAAGAAGAAGAAGTCTTAGATCTTTGAGTTCAGCTCATGAAAAATGGGGGCAAAAACAAAAGTGTTGCATTCATAATTTTGTTCAGTGCAATAGCGGTTTAAAAACGGCTTGAAACTGTCCGTCCCTTATAACGAGAGTCCCTTATAACATTTTGTTGGCTTTGCTCTTATTTCGGCCTATAAACAACTGAAAAGATGTGGTTCATGTTTTTGAGTTAACGTTGAAAAGACGTTGCTGATGTTATTTCCTAATAAAAGAAGTGCCGAGTGTTTCAGTTTAATGTTTTAAAGATGTGGTTGCAGTTTAAAAAAGCCACAGCTCAGATTAATTGACTTTGTTCAGGGAAAGTAGTCTGGCTATCAGCAGACCGAGCTCAATCTTTAAAGACTGAACATTAATCTGGGGGAGTCTGCTCTGGATTTGAGAGGCGGGATCAATCAGAGCAACGATCTGGGTGACGTACTTTTGTAATGGCAAAATCATTTTTAAGCATAAATAATTTATCTTATTTCTGTTTTAGTTTCTCTCACAAAGTCTGGAACATAATGTGAGCACCGTTTGTCTGAACCGACAAAAGTACAAGGTCACAGTAAACTATCTCTATGTGAGATGTAACTGGGGGGGTGAACGTTGTACAGGAGAGAGGAGATGTCTCCTGTGTTTTTAGATTGTCTTTATCATCTATCAGATTGCCTGTGAGAAATGAAGAGCCATGTTAAGCCAAGTGTGTGTGTGTGCCGTCACTCTGAAGATGTATTTAAGCTCAGTGTTCCTGTTCACTCATTGAAGAGACTTTTCCACACTTTGCTGTCGGTCCCTTTGTGAAATTTTAGTACTGCTATATTTCTATAATAAAATACCAGAACCTAACTTGGTTTAGTTTGCAATTGTCTTTGTTTCACTTTTCTAACTTTCTAAAATCCACCCCTGCTGCAGACACTTCCCCAACACTTTGCAGAGCGAAAGCCGGTCGGTAGTAAGACAAACGCACCCTCTCTTTTGTAGGAATTGTTCCAGCAGCGACAGCGGCATCAATGGGTTGCTGTGCTTCGGTGGCTGCCATGTTTATACCTCAGACTATCAGACAGCACAACAAGCACTTTAAACATACTTTATCATTTTTGTACTGTATTTATGTATTGTATTCATGGTCTATTTTTTTTTAAATGGGCATTAAGGCAGGTATGAGCACTGTAATTTCCATTTTTATGGATGAAATAAACTTGACTTGTTGAATGTAAACAAGAAGCTGCTTGGTCACTTCTCTATCGTCAACGTGTTAAACCGGCCAATAGCGTGCCAGGTGGATAAGCTAGTTTGTGATTGGTTCCCGGAGATTTGTAACCGAAGCAGGATAGACAAACGTACAGGTTTCCAGCCTGAGCTGCAGGACGAAAATCACGGGTAAAGTTTAAAGAATTCCCTCGTGTCTCGTACCTATTGTTCCAAAAATGAAAGATAGGTTTAACTTTTACATCGTATATTCCCTGTACAAGCTTATACACCTGAATCATATCTCCTAAATTTGAGAGTTGGTAAACTTTAATTTCCTCAATCTATCTTCATACGACATATTTTTCATTCCTGGAATTAATTTAGTAGCTCTTCTCTGGACCCTTTCAATTTTTTCGACATATTTTAAATAGAGATGGTCCGATACCATTTTTTGCTTCCCGATACCGATTCCGATACCTGAACTTGCGTATCGGCCAATACAGAGTACCGATCCGATACCAGTGTGTCATATATTTTATTATGTTTTATCAACTGTAGACTACTATCCCTGTATGGATGGGATATTATTTCTATCTTTGTTGTCAGTCTGGCTCAGGTTAAACTCTTTGTAAAACATGAACAAACTCAAACAATGAATGCCACAGAACTTTCTTTTATTATCCAGTCAGTTATAACGGAAAAAGAACATAAATAAACTTTCTATTTATTCTACTTTCTAAAATAAACTACTTTAACGTAGATTTTCTTTAGGGCTTTATTATGTGGTATGGGATCGGTGCATAAACGTCAGTACTTCCCGATACCAGCGTTTCAGGTAGTATCGGTAGTAGCCGATACCGATACCAGTATTGGACCATCTCTAATTTTAAATTTATATGGACACCAGACTGAGCTTGCATACTCCAGATGGGATCTTGTGTTCCGACACCTTTCGTAGACAGCTCACCTGTGATTTCTCCCTTCCTGAAGGAGAAAGGTATAACCATGTCGAACGGTCGGAAACCGCTGCCGTTAACGCTGCTGCCCATTGGCTCGTAGCCATCTGATGTCACCTGGAGAAGACAGACATAGACGGACAGTTTATCGTTTCAATTCGACACTGAAAACAACTTTCTGGTCCGTCTCAGAGACCTGCATTAGAAACATGCTGCTGCTGCATCCAAGCCCCGCACACAAAAAGGGCCAAGAGGCACCCTGGGAAGTGTAGTGCGATGGAGAAGAAGAAGAAGAAGAAGAAGGAGGAGGAGGAGGCGGATGATCATGAGGTGACTCTGATGCAGCCACAGCGACGGAGAGTGCGCTGAGAAAGATTAGGAGGGAAAGCAAGACGAACACAACAATCTGCCTAGAGGAAAAAAATTAATAATTCCTCAAACTCCCGTATCCATAGCAACCCCTTCTGTAAAAAGAAAAAAAATCTCACAAACACCTGGGTTTTATTATTATTATTTGTTGGCTTTTAGATGTTTGCTGCAATTCCATTGGTTGAGAGAAAAAGAGAAGCGATGACATGGTGGAAAAGCGGGCGAGCAAGTATTGTTTAGGATGGAGAGAGAGAGAGAGAGAGAGAGAGAGAGAGACAGATAGAGAGAGAGACAGAAAGAGAGAGAGAGAGACAGAAAGAGAGAGAAAGAGAGAGACAGAGAGAGACAGAAAGAGAGAGACAGAGAGAGACAGAGAGAGAGAGACAGAAAGAGACAGAGAGAGAGAGACAGAAAGAGACAGAGAGAGAGAGACAGAAAGAGACAGAGAGAGAGAGAGAGAGAGACAGAGAGAGAGAGAGACCGAGACAGAAAGAGAGAGAGAGAGAGGGACAGAGAGAGAGACAGATAGAGAGTGAGAGACAGAGACAGATAGAGACAGAAATAGAGAGAGACTGGGGGGGACAGAGAGAGAGACAGAAAAAGAGAGACAGAGACAGATAGAGAGAGAGACAGAAAGAGAGAGAGACAGAGAGAGTGAGAGAGAGAAAGAGAGAGAGACAGAGAGAGAGACAGAAAGAGAGAGGTGAAGCAGCCAGATGGCATGAGCAATGAATGTGTGTGTGTGTGTGTGTGTGCCCACTATATGTTATGTTAAAGGGTAATTTCACACTCAATCACAAATACATGTATGCTGCGTTCAATGAAGTGAGCAAGTTGTTGTTTTTTTGAGTGTGTGTATGTGAATGTGTGCATTGGGGGTACCCAGGGCTGGAAGCCAGCTCCGAGGGAGGCCTGTTGCTGTAGAGACCTCTTCTCCTGCATCACGGGTACCTCATCAGTGGCCTAAAGACACGACAGTAAGGGTTAGGGTTAACATCTGACCACAGACACACACACACAGACAGACAGACAGACAGACAGACAGACAGACAGATAGAACGATACAGACACACACAGAAAGACAAACACACACAGACAGAGACACACACACACACACACACACACACACACACACACACACACACACACACACACACACACACACACACACACACACACACCTGTGGCCTCGTAGG
Source organism: Perca flavescens (assembly GCF_004354835.1). Classification (NCBI taxonomy): domain Eukaryota; kingdom Metazoa; phylum Chordata; class Actinopteri; order Perciformes; family Percidae; genus Perca; species Perca flavescens. The sequence continues at coordinate 39,253,676 of NC_041334.1, forward strand.
TAAGTCCTGGTCGTTAAACTGAAGGCATGAGGTCAAAAGGTTAATCTGCAACCAACCAATAGTTACTTAAACCTGATGTGTGTGTGTGTGTGTGTGTGTGTGTGTGTGTGTGTGTGTGTGTGTGTGTGTGTGTGTGTGTGTGTGTGTGTGTCTGTATCTGTATCTGTCTGTCTGTGTGTGTGTGTGTGTGTGTGTCTGTGTGTGTGTCTGTGTCACAAAAACAAATGTTTGCATCAAGTGAAACAGGCCCATTGACTACATAATGACCTGTTTTAAATTTAAAATGTTTAATGTCAGTTGGTCAAGACTACCCCCCCCACCCCACACTCCATCTTGCGCCCCCCCTCTCCTCCTCAATGGCATTTAAAGCTACAGACACAGAAATGGCACATTATAAGGAAAGCTCATTGAGGGACTGGCTCTAGTGGCTTTAATTCTGCACCAAGTCTGAATTTGGGGAAAGAGACTCCAGATACAGTATTAGGGGACCACTAAGGTCTATATAAAAGAGACTTCAGATACAGAGGACCACTAAGGTCTATATAAAAGAGACTTCAGATACAGTATTAGGGGACCACTAAGGTCTATATAAAAGAGACTTCAGATACAGTATTAGGGGACCACTAAGGTCTATATAAAAGAGACTTCAGATACAGTATTAGGGGACCACTAAGGTCTATAGAGACTTCAGATACAGTATTAGGGGACCACTAAGGTCTATATAAAAGAGACTTCAGATACAGTATTAGAGGACCACTAAGGTCTATATAAAAGAGACTTCAGATACAGT
>NC_041334.1:39259465-39276965 GCF_004354835.1 Perca flavescens
CGTGTAGTTCTGGGCTGATTTCTCACCTTTCTTAGGATCATTGAGACCCCACGAGGTGAGATCTTGCATGGAGCCCCAGTCCGAGGGAGCTTGACAGTCATGTTTAGCTTCTTCCATTTTCCAATGATTGCTCCAACAGTGGACCTTTTTTCACCAAGCTGCTTGGCGATTTCCCCGTAGCCCTTTCCAGCCTTGTGGAGGTGTAAAATGTTGTCTCTAGTGTCTTTGGACAGCTCTTTGGTCTTGGCCATGTTAGTAGTTGGATTCTTACTGATTGTATGGGGTGGACAGGTGTCTTTATGCAGCTAACAACCTCAAATAGATGCATCTAATTTAGGATAATAAATGGAGTGGAGGTGGACATTTTAAAGGCAGACTAACAGGTCTTTGAGGGTCAGAATTCTAGCTGATAGACAGGTGTTCAAATACTTATTTGCAGCTGTATCATACAAATAAATAGTTAAAAAAATCATATATTGTGATTTCTGGATTTTTTTTTTAGATTATGTCTCTCACAGTGGACATGCACCTACGATGACAATTTCAGACCTCTCCATGATTTCTAAGTGGGAGAACTTGCAAAATAGCAGGGTGTTCAAATACTTATTTTCCTCACTGTAAATATATTCTTAACTCTCTAACTCTGGGGGTTACGGTGAATACGATAAAGTCCCAATAAGAGATGAGAAGGGTATGTATGGACTAGTCTAACTCTGGGGGTTACAGTGAATAAGCTAAAGTCCCAATAAGTCGGCGTGTTCCTTTAAGCACTTTGGTCAACTATGGTTGTTTTTAAAACGTGCTATATAAATAAAACTGAACTGAACATTAGCACCTCTATACTGCAGCACTGCTCAGTACCTGCGTGGGACGTCCTCCTCTGCGTACTGGACGGCCACCGAGTACGGTCCCTCCACCGAGGGCGTGTAGGACACCAGGTGGGTCCCGTCTCCGTTGTCGGTCACCTCCACGGGCTCCGCGACACCTTTAGGAGCCGTGATGGCCACGGCCAGCGGCGCCACACCGGCCTTCCTGCAGTCCACCGTAAAGGATTGTGGGAGTTTGGCCCTGACGCCTGAGCCAACACCGGGACCAGACACCTTGACCTTACTGGAGTCCACCACGTCCTTCACAGGGACCTTGAATGGACTTCCTGGAAATAACAGGAATAGAAAATGTTAAGCCTAACTATCGGCTAATTGCAATACAGTCCATCCAGAAAAATGTGTTTATGCGATTGCATAATTCAACGCAAAATCAGCCAAAGTCTGCATATTTATGCGGGGGGTCGTGGCCTTATTTTTTCAAATATGGCGCACATTCGCCGCATAAATTGCCGATTTCTGCGCAAAATATGCGGGTCTTGCATGATTTCATAATCCCTGCATTTTTGTTGCTAAAAAGTCCCATAATATATCTCAGCAGAAAGTTGAAAAATGTTGTGTTTGTATCTACAAAATAGATATAAACAGATATCTATGTTCACACAAGAGAAGCCATTTTCCCCTGTTGCCATGCGAACGTTATGAAGTGACCTAATTAAGCGACGTGAACATCATCGAAAAGTACTTTGAGTCTCTTAAGTTGGTATCCAATAAATTAAATAAAATTCAATCTTAATATTTGATATTATCTCTTGTCTATATTATTAACGATTTTTGAAAGTCTCTCTTTTGTATCTTTTATTTCCCTGTTTAGACTATTACTTTTATTTGTACTTTCATATTATATTATATGTATATATTTTTGTATCTTATTTGTTTACATATTGCGATGACTGAATATTATCATTTTTTGAAATGAAGTTTAAAAAAAAAAGCAGGGTGTTGGGGAATCACTTTTTTTTGTCTTTTTCATCAAACTGCAATTTTTGCAAGTTCCCGCAATTTCATCGCATAAAATTGCATAAATCTCTCTCATATTCCATCGCATTTTTTAAGAAAACGTGCCGCATAATCAAGGATTTTTGCCCCGCAACAATCACAAAAGTACTGGCAATAGCTCTAAAGCAGGGGTCTTCAACGGTTTTTAAGCCAAGGACCCCTTAACTGAAACGGATCAGGGACCCCCTACTACATATATTGTATAAAATTAAATATATTTATTTATTTTATATTTGTATATTTAGGGCAGCCTAAAGCCTTTATAGATGCCTTTTTTTTGCATAGAATACTAAGCTATTCAAGCTTTCAAATAGCCTAATAATTGTTGGCATGATTTTATGAATTATTTTATAAACAGTCAATCCTTTGGGATGAACTGTATCTGTTGATGGCTACCTTAGTCCCTGCATTACCTGTAGGCCAGTAAGCCTATCATCAGTGGGGATTTTTATTGGCCAATAATATGTTGGAATAATGTCAAGACTTTTTAATTTTTCTTTTAAAAACATAATAATTTGAAGGCCCCCTTGTTGAAGACCCCTGCTCTATAGAGTTCATCCTGGTGTTACTGTACGTTTCTTGACAGGGTTTCTGGGTAATGTGGTTTCTGCACCCTGAAGCATTCTGTACCTCCAGCTGCCTTCACACAGCAGAACCCCAAACCAACAGCTGTCTATGAAAAGGTGTCAAACAAGGAGACCACGCTGAGCTTTTTCTGAAAAAAGTCAATAAAACACAGCTGCGAATTTTTTTAACTGGAACCACATCTTTAAATCGTTAAACCAAAACACTCGGCACTTCTTTTATTAGGCAATAACATCTTTTAACGCCTGTTGTTTACAGGTGGAAATGAGAACAAAGCCAACACAGTGTTATAAAGGAAATCAACATTAAAGTGCCTTTAGGAAATAAACCGACATGTTAGGGACAATTTTCATGACAATACATCTATCTAGATTTTAAAGATAAGCAGACTGATCTCATGATGTGGCGTATGTATGACTTTGACGCCAATTGGTATGCCGTTATTGGCATGTTATCAAGACTCATACTGGCTTTTTAGCGTGTTTATCAACGGCGTTTGGCCTCCGTTGACTTACACTACCTTGCGATTGTGTGTGAATTGACGCTGTAGCGAGTAGTATGAGGGGCCGTCCACACGCAGACGCATTTTGATGCAAACACACGTTTTGCATCGTTTTGGCCGATCGTCCAAACGATGCTAAAGTAGCTGACACTACAGCAGGGACGTAACGTTAACGTTAGCTGCTATGTTAGCTGTTTATAAAGTGGAAGTAGACAACTTATCAACTAGCTAGCTAATCTGTCTGCTTATCAACTCCTTGAATGGATTATAGTCACTTTTTTTAAGACATTGGATCATTGAGGTTTGTTTGACTGCCGATGTTAGCTAGCAGCGTTAATGCGTTAACGTTAGCTCTGCTAGCTAGCTAGCGAATCTTGTCCAATGGCAGACAGAAATGCAAAGTAAAAAGCAATCCAACAGCACATTATACAATGTAAACAAAGACACGTTTTCTTTATAAAATGAGCAGTGGTGAAAGTTATTATAATCTAGTCATGTTATGATCGGGAGTGACTGATAACGACATGCTCTTCTCTGTTTTTGATGAATTTCTGTAGCAGAAACAGCGCCACCTACAGGCCTGGAATATGGAGTATCGTGTTGAGTCTTTAACAAATGGATCCGTTTGGATATGTGTGGACGTGGCCTGGGATAAGACTGCCTATATTTGATATTTTTCTTCTTGTCAACAAATCCCATGAAATTAAAAACGAAAGAGTTGATCGGCTACCAAGTATTGTGTGTGTGTGTGTGTATCAAAGTCTGATATATCTTCTTTCTTATCAATGAGACACACGGTTGCTCTGGGTGACATGTTCCTTCATCACCATGACCACACAGTCTGGCTATCAGCAGACCGAGTTCAATCTCTTTAAGATTGATCATTAGTCTGGCGATTTTCTACTGCATGAGAGGCGGGATCATTTGGCATAGTTCGAATGACTCTGCACGCAATTGGATAGTCCTTCAACCAATCAGAGCAACAATCTGGGTGACGTAGCAGTGACATCAACGGGCTGCAGTGACCAGCTGATTTAGGAAATTACTGAGCCTTTAAAAAAACTTCTGTATATTTGTGAGACGAGATTTTACCAGTGGACTTGGGGCTGAGTGCTACAGACGGGGTAGGAAAGTCAGAAAGTATTGAGAGATGGACTAACACATTGTTGTTTAAGGTATTTGTTGACCATAATAAAAAGTATAGAATATAATCAAACAGATCCTTTTAGATATTTCACTTCACACCCAACCAACCAACCAACCAATCCTGCCAATCATAAAACCACACAATGCTGTTAGTCAGCAGCATGACATGGCATTAAAAAAAATCTAATCTCAGGCGCCCGGATAGCTCAGTTGGTAGAGCGGGTGCCCAACTGTTGCCTTCAGGCAGACTGTTCAGATCAATTAACGCAAGGACAAATAGACTTAAACATCGTTTTTATCCTACTGCAATAACCACCCTTAATACTGCAAAAAATGTGCAATATGGAATCTGATGTGTATCATGTCTGTAGATGTATGCAATGTATGTTTTTATGCTGTGAAGGTATGTTAATAGGTATGTTAATACCAATGACTGGGTGTGTATGACCATGTGTATTCATGTACACTGCTAATGCTGATACATGTTATATTAATTCTTTTTAAACAACATTAGGACTTACATTATATACATCTATATAAATATATATTTTTTCCTTTCTTTTCTTAAACTTAATGAATTGATGCACTGACTCGAGAGCACTTTAAATGTTGTTGTACTTGTGACAATGACAATAAAGACTATTCTATTCATATGTAGAGGTTTACTCCTCGACGCAGCGGGCCTGGGTTCAACTCCGACCTGTGTCCCTTTGCTGCATGTCGTTCCCCCCCTCTCTCTCCCATTTCATTTCTTCAGCTGTCCTGTCAATAAAGGCCTAAAAATGCCCCCAAAAAAAGCCTAATCTCACCAGGGATGTGCTCTCCTCCGTAGGTGATGTTGACGTCGTAGAGGCCGGGGGTGAAGGGAACGTACTCCACGCTGCAGCTGCCATCTTTGTTGTCTTTGCAAGACATCTTCGACTCTGACGGACCCTCCACGGTGATGCCGAGACCGCCAATACCTGCCCCTCTGGTGACGGAGCAACACACCCCAAAATCAGCGATAGTGTGACCCTGAAGCTAGAGACTTTTTCACTGCAACTAAACGCTACACGAATCAAAACTAGTCTGCCCTTTTGCTGCCAACACTACCTGGTAGGGCTGCTCGATTATGGAAAAAAATATAAATCACGATTATTTCGGTCAATATTGATATCACGATAATTTAACGATTACTCGTTGACTTCTGGAAAGATGTTGCAATTATTGAACTTTAAAAACTGTGGAAAAAGTTAAATGAATCAACAGTTAAAATTTTTTTTTTTTTTTTTTTAAAAACATACAACTGTGAATTTTTCCTCAATAGTTTTCCTATTTAAACTTTATTTTTTCATTCAGAACACGAGAGAAAATAAGAGTTTACTTGCAAAACTTAATGAGCAAAATAATTGTTTTTTTTGTGATCATTGGGAGCCAAAATCATAATCACGATTACATTTTGATTAATTGCACAGCCCTACTACCTGGTGATGATGTTGAAGTTGTTGGGCTTGTCCGTCAGGGCTTGTTGCAGCCCGGGGCCAGTAGCCACCACCCTGCTGGGGTCACATCCCTCTGACACAGACACCCTGAACGGGCTCTTAGGAACCACGGTGTCGTCATACAGAACCTGGACGCTGTGGACGCCTGAAACAACACACACACACACACACACACACACACACACACGCACACACGCACACACACACACACACACACACACACACACACACACACACACACACACACACACACGCACACACGCACACACGCACACACGCACACACGCACACACGCACAGTAGCTAATGAAACTGACACATTGTATTTTGGGCAATATATGGATATTATATCGATATTGTGATATGAGACTAGATATCGTCTTAGATTTTAGATATCGTAATATCGTAATAAGGCATAAGTGTCTTTTCCTGGTTTTAAAGCGCCCATGTTATGCTCATTTTCAGGTTCATAACTGTATTTTAAGGTTGTACCAGAATAGGTTTACATGGTTTAATTTTCAAAAAACACCATATTGTTGTTGTACTGCACAGCTCTCTCTCACTGCTGCAGATCCTCTTTTCACCTGGTTTCTGTTTTAGCTACAGAGTGAGACCTCTTTTCATCTTCTTCTTCTGTACTATCTTTGATTGCACTCGCACATGCTCAGTAGCTCAGATGTAGATCATGTCAGCTAGCTCCATAGACAGTAAAAGAAAGGCTGTTTCTCCAACTTTGGTCAGTTACAAGGCAGGATCAGCTGGGAGACTTTTAAATGAGGGCACACTTGTGTGTGTTGTAGCAATGCTTTGCTACTGAGAACGACGTTGCATGCTAGCGTTAGCATTAGCGTTAGCATGCTAACGCTACGAGCTAATGGTGGTGGTTAGTCAGCAGATTTTGACCAGCTCACTAGGAGCCTGAAAGCAGGACACATTCAGAAACTGTATCTCAATCAAAACGATTGAAATGGATTTTTTTCAAAGTTTGTATGTGTGTGGAAGCACCAGAGACACAAAATAACACCCCAAATTGAAAAGTGTTTTTTTTCATAATATGGGCACTTTAAAGGCTGCATTACAGTAAAGTGATGTCATTTTCTGAACTTACCAGACTGTTTTAGCTGTTCTATTATTCACCTTTACCCACTTAGTCATTATATCCACATCACTGATGATTATTTATCAAAAATCTCATTGTGGGGCAGCCAGATAGCTCAGTTGGTAGAGCGGGTGCCCATATATACTGTAGAGGTGCATCGGGCCCAGGTTCAACTCCGACCTGTGGCTCTTTGCTGCATGTCATTCCCTGTCCTCACTATGTCCTCTCTCTCCCTTTTTATTTCTTCAGCTGTCCTGTCAAATAAAAGGCCTAAAATGCCCAAAAACATTATTTTTGAAAAAATCTCCTAGTGTAAATATTTTGTGAAAGCAGCAATAGTCAACACTACAATACTGTTGCGGTATTGATATTGAGGTATTTGGTCAAAAATATTGGCATATTTGATTTTCTCCATATTGCCCAGCCCTATATGAGGGTGTTGCATGATTGTTACTGTTTTTATTATGTTTGTCTTTTTATGTATCTGCCTAGGGACAATAGATGCAAATTACTCTCCCTCCGCTGAGCGCACAATATTCTGCAGGATGAGACACACCCCCCACACCATCTCTTCTCCCTGCTTCCATCTGGCAGGTGGTATCGGGCTTTTAGAGCATGCACCTCCAGGCTGTACAACAGTTTTATCCCCAGGGCCATCACACAACTGAAAAACCATGCCCCCAGTCAGCACAGTTACACTTTCTAGATAGGGATTCTATGTAATGGGACTCAATATTGGATGCCTTGATAATGTTTTTATATTTTTATCTTATTTTATCTATTGTGTGAGTGTGTATATGACATTGAGTATTGTTTTAGAGGCTGCACAAGCACGTGTCTTTGTATGGTTCCAATTAGAAATTGACTTGAAAAAGTGTAACACAATCAACTGATTTAAAAAGTTATTTAAATATAAAGGTGATTAACAAATATAAAACAGAAGTGTGAATACCAGAAGGTGCACAACATGTATTGGACTTCTTGTGTTGTACTGGGGGTATATAGTGTATACTGTATAGTTTCTGTAACTTTCATTTCTGTATGGAAAAAATATAATTTTATGTAAAAAGGGTAGGTGTAATGGCTTCAGCCTACACCTTTTCGGTCTCGTTTGTTTCTTGTCTCTATGTATGTTTGACTTGTGAGTTACATATGGCCGAAAAAAATAAATTAAACTAAACTGCACAATGACAATTAAAGTCTATTCGTATCTATTCTTAATTAGCTATGTTGCTAACTCTAGCATATTTACATTGTGTACTTGTACTGATGTCCATTAATATGCACTGTCCCTATCTAAATAAACAATTCAATTAAATGAAATAAATTACAGTAAAATACAGTACAGGCCAAAAGTTTGGACACACCTTCTCATTCAATGTGTTTCTTTATTTTCATGACTATTTACATTGTAGATTCTCATTGAAGGCATCAAAACTATGAATGAACACATATGGAATTATGTACTTAACAAAAAAGTGTGAAATAACTGAAAACATGTCTTATATTTTAGATTCTTCAAAGTAGTCACCCTTTGCTTTTTTTGATAACTCTGCAAACCCTTGGTGTTCTCTCAATGAGCTTCATGAGGTAGTCACCTGAAATGGTTTTACCTTCACAGGTGTGCTTTGTCAGGGTTCATTAGTGGAATTATTTCCCTTATTAATAAAAAGCAAAGGGTGGCTACTTTGAAGAATCTAAAATATAAGACATGTTTTCAGTTATTTCACACTTTTTTGTTAAGTACATGATTCCATATGTGTTCATTCATCGTTTTGATGCCTTCAGTGAGAATCTACAATGTAAATAGTCATGAAAATAAAAAGGAAATTGATAGAATGAGAAGGTGTGTCCAAACTTTTGGCCTGTACAGTAGTTTAAAGGTAGAGACTTCAGTCTTGAACACACGGGTGCAGCAGGTGCCTTACCGTTCTCAAACGGTGTGTACTCGACGGTGTAGGTCCCGTCCGCATTGTCGGTAATCGGACTGTCGGTCAGCGCGCCGGACGGGCTCCTGACCTCCGCCTTCACGTGGTCTCCTCCTCGCCGGGTCAGAGGACGGGCGTCCACCGTGAACGATGTGGTGGCTTCTCTGAAAACAGCTGGAGAAGAGAGAAGGGATTTATTTATTTTTTTTAGACCCGGGACTTTAACGCGTTAAGATTAATTAATTACACAAAAAAATAACACGTTAAACATTTTTTACGCATTTAATCACACTTATTTTTGCACCGCGGGACGTTTCTCACCGGATGAGTTTCGGCGGACCGATTATACTGGAGCACCAACTAGCGTTCATGACTTCAGACCTTTTATATATGTCAATGCTTCAGACAACAACAAACCACAGTGAACATGAACGAAGAAGCTGACGAGACCGCTTTGGTTGGCCCCGTGGATGGGACATTTTGTTATAAAAAACAAACGGATGGAAGCGTCGATAAGAGCATGGTTGTGTGCATGCTATGCAAAAAGGAATTCGCATATCACCGCAGCACATCGAGCCTCAAGTATCACCTCGACGCAAAACATTTAGCAGCTAGCGTGGACGTCAGCCCGACTCGGAGTACAAGGACCCACACCCAACCTACACTCCACCAGATGACTGGTTTAAGGACCAGGGTAACTATTGGTATTGTGTTTTACTTAAAAAAAAAACATAGTTTACAGAAGGTCTACCTACCTATAGGCTACCTGAATTTCTGAAATGTACTATATTTCTAAATAGGCTATTGCTACACTTAATGGCAAAAATTGCACTGGTCTGCTGGACTTGGTTGAACAAAAATAAACAATATTGTGTTGCTTAAGCTTATGTATTCAGTCATTATTCAATGGTATACTAAAAATCCATGAGAAAAAAATGACTTCTCACTGTTCTCAGGTCAAATATTTATGCAATTAAAATGCGATTAATTTCGATTAATTAATTACAAAGCCTCTAATTAATTAGATTAATTTTTTTAATCAAGTCCCGGCCCTAATTCTTTTGAAATAAAAAGTTTTTATTGTCAAATGACAATGTGCAAACAATGTGACTCTTGACCACAAATTACAAAAATCAAATCAGTAAGTCATGACGTTTCTTGATTGGGTGGTGAAAAACATTCTTATTTTCATCTATTTTAATGTGAACTACTTTAATGATAGCCATGTTATATACTGTAATATATAACTTTGTTTTCAAGATATTTCTCTATTCTGTTTATTATTGTTTTCATTTTATTTTAATTGTAATTTTTCTTCTTGTTATTTAGTTTTGTAAGCAGATATTGTTACATGTATTTTCTTTGTTTAATTTCTTTTCTTTTAGTATAGGTTATGAAATCTTTTAATATTGTCTGATTAAATGTTGTCTTGGACCATAGGAAGACCAGCTGGTCGTCTAGGCGTCAGCTAATGGGGATCCTCAGAATAAATACAAAAAGGTTGTATTGCCACAATAAGCACACTTATGTGAAATTATTGTTATTGGACCCGTCCAGTTCAACAACTAGTAGAACTATTCAGAGGTTATTGGACCCGTCCAGTTTAACAACAAGTAGAACTATTCAGAGGATATTGCACCCGTTCAGTTTAACAACAAGTAGAACTATTCAGAGGATATTGCACCCGTTCAGTTTAACAACTAGTAGAACTATTCAGAGGATATTGCACCCGTTCAGTTTAACTCCACATACTGTTGTGTTGATGTACTTTATTGTCAAAACGTTCGTTTTCTTCCGAGTCGCCTATTAAACGAACGGGATAATAGCAACAGCGGCCGAGATCCGCCCACAAAGCTACTTGCGTTTCACGTTTGATACTTACTTACTCTTGCATTTCAGATCCTTAAAATAGGGCCCTAAGAGTCAGTGTCAGTGGGGGACTTAATGGTGAGGCACAAAATGTTAACAAAAAGCGTTTAATTTCTGTATCTAGTTATTTCTAGAGCACAAAGTAAGTAAGTTGCCACCTTTTCTCAGAGCAAAAAGAGCTACACACCGACCCAGATGTTTATCGGTGTTTTTTGCCCCCCAACGGTGCCTTCCAGGCAGCGCTGCCTGGAAGGCACCGTTGGGGGGCACTGGTTATGGTTAAGGTTAGGTGCCTTGAAGGCAGCGGTTGCAGCGCTGCCTGGAAGGAGCAGTTGGGGGCAAACAAAACACCATTGAGCGACTCAGATGGACCATACTGCACCTTGTCCTTCCACTCCGGGTCCGAACACTTTGACTTTGGATGTGTCGACAGCAGGATCCACCGTCACCTTGGCAGGGAAACCGGGGACGGCCTTTCCTCCGTACTTCAGCAGCAGGGTGTACATGCCAGCAGTCAGGGGGACGTAGGTCACCGTGTAGGTCCCGTCTTTGTTGTCCACCACCTCAGTCTTAGCTTTAACACCTAGAACAAAACAAGCACACTTTTACATTTATATCACAGAATTTAGGAATTTAGAATCTCAAATATACAGTACGGGCCAAAAGTTTGGACACACCTTCTCATTCAATGTTTCCTTTTTATTTTCATGACTATTTACATTGTAGATTCTCACTGAAGGCATCAAAACTATGAATGAACACATATGGAATTATGTACTTAACAAAAAGTGTGAAATAACTGAAAACATGTCTTATATTTTAGATTCTTCAAAGTAGCCACCCCTTTTTTTTTGATAACTCTGCAAACCCTTGGTGTTCTCTCAATGAGCTTCATGAGGTAGTCACCTGAAATGGTTTTACCTTCACAGGTGTGCTTTGTCAGGGTTCATTAGTGGAATTATTTCCCTTATTAATAAAAAAGCAAAGGGTGGCTACTTTGAAGAATCTAAAATATAAGACATGTTTTCAGTTATTTCACACTTTTTTGTTAAGAACATAAATCCATATGTGTTCATTCATAGTTTTGATGCCTTCAGTGAGAATCTACAATGTAAATAGTCATGAAAATAAAAAGGAAACGCATTGAATGAGAAGGTGTGTCCAAACTTTTGGCCTGTACTGTAAACTGTTCTTTTGAATTTTAGACTGCTATGTTAGGGCGCCTTCACACCGATAGTTCGGTAGACGGTCGCTTGTTTATTGGACAGAATATCTGAAACTCGCCACTTCTGGTCTCAGAACTAATGGAGCAACACCAAATGTATAACCTCTTGGGTTTTTCTGGCTCTGCTTTAGTGTTTCTAACATTTTAGAATAAGGCGAACTATGTGAGCAGCTGACCGACAGCGAATGAAGGAGATAAACGATGATGTCATAGAAGATTTATTTATTTATATTAGGACAAGAGACCCAGAGCAAACCCACGCAAGCACGGGGGGAACATGCAAACTCCACACAGAAAGGCCTGGGACGACCTGGGTTCGAACCTAGAAACTTCTTGCTGTGAGGCAGAAGTGCTAACCACTGAGCCACCGTGCTGCTGGTTGTCTGCCATACAGATGTGTGCTCACAATAGCTTATGGATCTGAATGTTATCATCCCTTAAATCATATAGGAAGGAAATACTAACAACTAATTGACAACTTGGAAAGTGTGTTACCAGAGCCTGGTGCAAAGCCAGTAGGACTGGTCGGGGAGGAGTCTGGTACCGCCTCCAGGCTGAGTTGTCCCGGTCCGGCCCGGGAACAGTCCACGTTCACCACACTGGTCTCTCCAACCTGCACAGACCCACAACGAGCTGGATCAGACTTCATACTGCGAGAGTCAGAGCGATATGTACAACATAACGCAACAACATAGTTTGTAAATGAATCCAAAATCTGACTTAATCCGCTGAATGTTTTATCAGGTTTCTAAAAATGCCAAATTTTTAGCTTCCATCTTCCTCTAAAGCAGGGGTCTTCAACATTTTTTAAGCCAAGGACCCCTTAACTGAAACGGATCAGGGACCCCCTATTACATATATTGTATAAAATTAAGTATATTTCTTTTATATTTGTATATTTAGGGCAGCCTAAAGCCTTTATAGATACCTTTTTTTTGCTATTCAACTAGCCTAATAATTGTCGGCATGATTTAATGAATTATTTTATAAATCATCATGTGGAACAGTCAATCCTTTGGGATGAACTGTATCTGTGGGTGGCTACCTTAGTCCCTACATTACCTATAGGCCAGTAAGCCGATCATCAGTGGGGATTTATATTAGCTAATAATATGTTGCAATCATGTTAAGACTTTTTAATTTTTTTAAACATTCAAAAATTCACAGTAATTTGGAGGCCCCCCTGCAATGACTCTGACGACCCCCTAGGGGTCCCGCACCACCTGTTGAAGCTCTCGGCTCTAAAGACGCTCACCTTGGCTCTTTTCAGGCCCGATCCCGACGCCACAACCTTAGAGGGGTCAAAGGGCATCTGGATGTCGGCTTTGAACGGCGAGCCCGGGATGTGGACCTCCTCAAACAGGATGTTGACCAGGTAGTCCCCGGGCTCGGTGGGCAGGTAGGAGACGGAGCAGGTCCCGTCTCCGTTGTCCGAACACTCGATCTTGGCCTCGGTCGGCCCCTCCACAGTCAGCCCCAGACCACCGGTGCCAGCACCCTTGGTGTCAATGGTGAACTCTGCAGGGTTTCCTACCAGACCGCCCTTCAGACCAGGACCGAAGGCCTTCACCTGGAGGGGACGATGAGGATGCCATGAAGCCTCTTTTATTGCTTTATTTAAAACACATGTGTCAAACTCAAGGCCCGCGGGCCAAATCCGGCCCCTCGCTCATTCTGATCCGTTCCCCATATCAATCTAGGTTCACCTCATGAAGCTCAAAATGACGTTTTGAGACTCGGAAATTCCCCCAGAAGCAGAGAGTTTGCATATTCCAGCTGTGAAAGACCTTGTTGTGAGTCAGCTGGGTGGTAGCCTACTTAGAAAATGTAATTATTGTTTGTACTTGATTTTCTAAATTTTAGGATGGCTTTGGAACTTTTTGCTCATTTTTTCAGGGCTTTATGTGGACCAGACTGTAAGTGAGAAGACTATATGAGACATCCAATAATTGAGACAAAGATATTTGACTTTTTCGATGAAATAAAGGCATGTCAATAAACTATACATGTCTGGCCCCTATGGTCCCCCAGAGGCTAGAAATGGTGATAGGAGGAAACAGGTGTGTGTACACAATAAAAAAGTAAATTATGATTCAGTGTTGCAGACACAATGCAGTATCCATTTAGTTGTTGTTGGAGCCAAAATTATGATTTCGATATGAACTTTAATTTTGGTAAATTGTGCATAAATGCTGTGACATTCACAGTAAACTGGACTCATTGTAAACTGACAATTTGTGTTAATTGATCTTGATGCGTGGCATATCGTCACAGCCTTTTGACAATCAGCTGATTGAGGCAGTAACTGCATCAGCTGGTGTAGAATAGCCCAGCTGTCATTCAGTTTGGGGCTTTTTTGTTTGTAGACATATGGCTGCTTCAAGTAGCGCTCAGAACAGTTAGGGGATTGTGAGTTGAAGTTGTTTTACGTTATATCTTTAATTTTTGCTCTGCTGTCAAAGCTTGTACACCATGTGGTAGGGACAGTTCATTTCTTTCGTGGAAAAGACGAAAACATATCACATTGAAGTTTGAGTGATAGAGAAAAATAAACGTGGATGCAACAAGAAATTGTACATTTATTTCTTATGAATGTTTTTAAGTTTCACTTCTTCTGTATTCTCCTTAAAAATATATAGCGGGAATAGACTGTAAATATTATCGTTTACTTGTTTTAGTGTTTTTTTTTGTATATTTTCATGCTGGTCTTCATAAATAAATGTAATCAAGACACAGCCCTAGAAAAAAAGAGACCAAAAAGAGTAACAACTTTAAGGAAAAGGAAAGAAACGGTATCTTTAGGGAGGGAGGTATGGAAACATGGTTTTGAGAGATGTTACCTTGCTGGGGTCTGGAGGCAGCTGGGCCTCCACAGGGAAGGGGCTCCCAGGGACCGGGTGTCCATCGTAGGACACGTTGACCGCGTGGACCCCCTCCTCTGTGGGGGTGAAACGGACCCGACTGGCGTCTGCTTTACCGGGCTGAGGCTCCATTTTACACTTCACTGCTCGCTGGCTGGGACTCAGCTATTAACACACACACACACACACACAAACACACACACACACACACACACACACACACACACACACACACAGTCACCTTTATAGTACAAGTCTGGTTATTTTCTATATTTGTTGTAAACTATTTTGTAAACCAATATTGTGGAAAGCCAAAACCAACAAAGTGTTGTCAGCCTTTTAGGGGTGTTCAAAAATATTGATTCAAATTCATATCGTGATTCAAGCTCTACCGATTCTGAAATCGATTCATAGAATTTCTAAAATCGTAACTACATTTACATACTGTGAATCGTTTTTATTGTACACAAAAAACGATTTTGAATCGAATCTTGAGCCTAAAAATCGATATGGAATCGTGACTTTTTCCAAATCGTGCACCCCTACAAGCGTATAGCGATCTAGTCTGGATCGATGGTCAATCAAGTACATTTCCAGGAATTTTCACTTTCTGCTCTCCGTGTGTCACCGTTCTCAAAATCCAATTCAAAACAACAACAAACTTTGAGCTAGCGAGCTATACGCTGAAAATGGCATGTTTTGAAGAAGATTTAGATGTGTGATTATGTGTAATAAGGCAGGTATGCTCGATTCTTACAGTGAATGATTGTAAAGATTGACAAAGAATAGGTTTACGGCATTTCCTCTCTAACTGGGAAGTTTTGGGACCGATTGGTGGAGATTGCTGTGGACAATGTAAACACTAGTTAGTCTGATGTGGTCTGATAATAGTTATACATCACAAGTTCTTAGCAACACCATCCGGCACCCGCTGGTCAAGCTGTGCCGCCTCTGCTCAACCTGTACGGCAAACTGCAGCAGCCTCTTATTATATTTCAGAAATATAAGGGGACCAGTGAGTAGGTCTGGGCACCGAACATCGATACTTTTATGGCACCGAAAAATGCGTCTGAACACGTAAGCGCAAGCTTATTATCTGTCCTCTCTGCATACCGACAGAGAGCAGAGCTCCGACACACACGTGTTTGTTTTACTATCTTTGTGGGGACATGTCATTGACATAATGCATTCCCTAACCCCTTACCCTCACAACTAAATGCCTAACCTTAACCCTTACCCTAACCATCACAACTAAATGTCTAACCTTAACCCTTACCCTAACCTTAACCATCACAACTAAATGCCTAACCTTAACCCTTACCCTCACCTTAACCATCACAACTAAATGCCTAACCTTAACCCTTACCCTAACCTTAACCATCACAACTAAATGCCTAACCTTAACCCTAACCATAACCTAATTCTATCCCTAATCCTAAAACCAAGTCTTAACACTCAAACAGCCCTTTAAACTCGTGGGGTCCAGCATTTTGGTCCCCACGAGGCTGTGCAGACCCCACAAGGATACTGTAGTCCCCGGTTTTTGGACCCCCATGAATATAGTAAAACACACACACACACACGCACACACGCGCACGCACACACGCAGGGCTCTGTAGTTTTGTTGAAGTTACAGTGAGTCACGGCGATGCCGATAAAGGGGTTTCAAGTGTAGTTACAGTTTTTCATAACTTCACCCAGACAGCGTATGATATTAATGGCGAGCCGAAAGCGCTCGCTGTGCTGTTGACGTTACACTTCCTCTTTGAAAGATTTTGAGCGATACCCAGCCCTATCAGTGAGTGGGCCCCTCCCTAAATGGCATAGCCCTGGTCGGCCTATGACGTTAAGCCATTGAACACCTCTTTTTCTTCGTCACGTTTGGAAGTCCATCGGTAACGTTTACAGACAGTGTGTGTGTGTGTGAGTCTAATGATGGAAAGCCAAATAAGAAAAGGGAAAGATGGCTGAGAAGGTCAGACCCGGTAGATTTTTTGGTAGATTTTTTGGTCCCACTCCGCCACTGCTGCTGCGATGTATTCTGCTAATTTAACTAGCTCACCTTACTGTACTGTGTGAACAGTTAACTGACCACTTCACACTAGGGGTGGGGGGAAAAAATCAATATAGCATTGTATCGCAATATTTTCAGTGGCAATACTGTATTGATACACAGAGGCCAAGTATGGATCTATTATTATTATTATAATAAATATATATATATGTGTGTGTGTGTGTGTGTGTTGGTCAGTCTGTCTGCTTGACAATCCCATTTTGCAGCAATACAACGGAAGTGAAATGAACAAACAGTGAAATGAATCTTTTTAGATAAAACAGATGTTGACATTTTCCTTTGGGGACATCATTTGAAATTGGGAAAAGTTTAAAAAAAGAAAAAAGGTAATAATTGCAATAAATCGCAGAATATTGCAATATGTTTAAAATCGCAATAATATCGTATCGTGACAGAAGTATCGTGATGATATCGTATCGTGAGGCCTCTGGTGACTCCCGCCCCTACTTCACACACACAAGTATTTTACTTCAATTAATTACTTTTGCAAATGTTCCACCAAAACAAGTTCCTTCCTGAGACTACTTTGCAGAGCCACCGTCTGGATCTTAGCGCCGCCCACGACGATTGTGATTGGTTTAAAGAAATGCAAACATTTTTCTCCTATCCCAGAATGTATCGGTGGTGTAGGCAGACCTTACTCCACAGCTCTGTGGAGAAAGGTCTGGCAATGTGAGACTGACAGTGATCTAAACACTCACCACTGCCACCTCCAGGCGGCCTTGGCCTCCTGCCCCCTTTGTGTCCACCATAAACTGCTGCTCCTGATCAACCTCGGCTCCTGAAAGACAGTCATCAATTTACCAGTGATGTAGAAATTAGTCCTAGAGAGGCCTCGATCAATACCA
>NC_041334.1:39284465-39401965 GCF_004354835.1 Perca flavescens
CGAAGGCCCTATTGAAACTGAAGGAATTAGTATTATTTTCCCGTCAAATGAATTGGCTTTTTGAGGGGCTTAACATATTCAAAAACTCACCAAATTTGGCGGCCGCATCAAGTCTGGTGAATATTTACGTATTTTAAGGGTTTCGGGAATAGGCGAACAAAAATGGCTCGCTAGCGCCCCCTAGAAAGTTACGAAAATTGAGCCCCTGCTGTGCGTTTAACGTAGACTCACGAAACTTGGTACATATATGTAACATGTCAAGATGTAAAAAACACTTCATTAGAGCCATACCCTAAACCCAACAGGAAGTCCGCCATTTTTAATTAAATGTTCGAAATTACTGCGATTTTGGCCATTTCCACATGTCGTACTTTAACGAACTCCTCCTAGAGATTTCATCCGATCAACTTCAAACTCGGTCTGTACCATCTTAAGATGTAAAAGATGAAAATTTGTTAAAAGAAAAACTTTTCGTCATAGGGCGTGGCCGTGGCGGGGCGGCCATTTTGTGCGTTTCGCCACCGAAACAGGAAGTGGGTGTAACTCGAGTGTACATTGTCCAATTACCTCAAAACTTTGAGGACAAATAAAGGCCGATATTTACTTAAAGTCATAGCGCCCCCTAGTGGCAACAGGAAGTAGGCCTAAAAGTCAAGCTGTTATACTTTAACGAACTCCTCCTAGAGATTTCATCCGATGGACTTCAAACTTGGTCTGTACCATCCATCATTAGTGTTTAGCGATGAACAAAGAAGTTGTTCTAACTTGAGTGTACGTTGTCGTATCTGCCCGAAATTTCTCACAACTGACAATGGTCCAGGCCTGAGGACACCTACAGGCCAAAATTGACTTTTGGCAACATGAAATGCGCCTTATATGACAAACATCATCCGATTTGCATGAAACTCAGAATGTGTGGTCTACGTGTGATACTGAGCCGCCCCCTATAATATGGCCACGCTCACTTACTCAGGCCACGCCCCCTTTCATAACATTTGAACCGTTTAAGGTATACCCTTGTGTGAGGTATCATTGAACTCAGCAGAGACTTCCTTCTTCATTGGTGATGGTTTGGCCCGCCCCCTATGCTCAAGCCACGCCCCCCGTCCGCCGGTAACCCCAACGCGCGCAGAGGCGCGAGGGCCCGTCCATCGCTGCTCGCAGCTTTAATTTGTTTTTGGTATTTGTAACATTAAAAAGAATGAACAGTAAATATGGAGTGCCACAGGGCTCCATCTTGGATCCCCTACTTCTCTTTACAGACAACATGCAACATATTTCAATACATTTTTAAATAGGTTATGTTGTATCTCAAAGGGCTTAACTTCACTAAACTTTATTAACACAGAAGTGGCATTGCAGTTTAGGTAAGAAGGGTGAAATTTGAAACCGCAAAGCTGTCAACTAGGACAGCTGAACCATCATTGCACCCTAACTTTCATATCTGCTGCCATAAAAGTATATATATATTTTTTAAATGGTTAATTAATTCAGGGGGCCTATATTTCGGAGCCCAGAGACATGCCAATAATTATAGATAACCTGAAAGTGGTACAATGCTTGAGGTACTTTGGTGAATTGTTCCATTTTAAATATTTTCAGTGTTCCTAAATGTGACATTAAAATAATGTGTCACAACTTTTGATATGTATTCAAAGCGGATAGGAGGCTCATCTTGTTGGTCAAAAACCAACAACATGATCGAGGGTGAGGTAAGGTAGTGTTCAAGTGAAAGGATTTCCCCTTAGTTTCTAAAAATATCTGTGATACTCTAAGCTAATTTAATAAAGAGCTGATGAATCAACTTGATCTCAAGAGGCAAATGGCATTCTGTATGTGGAGTAAGTTTACCCAAACATAACAGAGTTTTATTGAATTTTCTTGTCAAAAATTCTTTTTTTTCCTTTGACAAAACACAAGAACACATAATTATCACTTACTTTACACACTCAGCTACTTACGGTTTTATGTACACATTTTATCTATTTCTGCATTGTCATTTTTGCCACCATTTCTAGAGTTACGATTACAATTATAGGCTATACAAGGATTATAAAATGTATTTCTTGTTGGTACTTTGTAGTAAATTATGGCATTACACTGAAACTTGAAAAATCTAAAATACACATGTAAATGATTGAGAAACAAATAAATACTCACTAAAATGAAAAAAACAACAGCAGCTAACTAAAGCAAATGAACGAAACAACACAGTAAAACATTTAAGTGAAATGTCAGAATTTATTTTTTAAACCAAACTAACTTCCACTTAAGATGGTGGATAGAAACGATGTTGAGTTTTAGTACAGTTGAGGAGTAAGGTGAGTTTCAGACATGTTAGTTACAGATTCACTGTTCACAATCATTAAAAAATGCAAAATGCAAATTCCCTTCGGAAAACAAATTCATGAAAACAAATCCTTTCCTCTAAAATCTTTTACTTTACAAAGGTCCCATGGCATGAAAATGTCACTTTATGAGTTTTTTTTTAACATTAATATGAGTTCCCCCAGCCTGCCTATGGCCCCCCCAGTGGCTAGAAATGGTGATAGGTGTAAACCGAGCCCTGGGTATCCTGCTCTGCCTTTGAGAAAATGAAAGCTCAGATGGACCAATCAGAAATCTTCTCCTTATGAGGTCATAAGGGGAAAGGTTACCTCCCCTTTCTCTGCTTTGCCCGCCCAGAGAATTTGGCCCCCTCATGAGAGAGAGAGACATCATGGCTTGAAAACAAGCGAAGCATGGCAGTTGGTCAATACAGTATTAGGGGACCACTAAGGTCTATATCAAAGAGACTTCAGATACAGTATTAGGGGACCACTAAGGTCTATATAAAAGAGACTTCAGATACAGTATTAGGGGACCACTAAGGTCTATATAAAAGAGACTTCAGATACAGTATTAGGGGACCACTAAGGCCTATATAAAAGAGACTTCAGATACAGTATTAGGGGACCACTAAGGTCTATATAAAAGAGACTTCAGATACAGTATTAGGGGACCACTAAGGTCTATATAAAAGAGACTTCAGATACAGTATTAGGGGACCACTAAGGTCTATATAACAGAGACTTCAGATACAGTATTAGGAGACCACTAAGGTCTATATAAAAGAGACTTCAGATACAGTATTAGGGGACCACTAAGGTCTATATAAAAGCATCCAAAAAACAGCATGTCGTAGGACCTTTAAATTTACCCAATCATTTTAACATATTACATAGATCAAAAGTCAACACACTCACCTAATACATAAAAACTAGAAGCTAGTCTGGAGAGTGCAATGCATTTCTCTAACTTGTAAAGCTTAGAAGCAGCAATTTTGTCTGATTTTATCAGCTTTCTTCCAGGTTGGTTTTTGAAGTTACAGACTTAGGGCCCCAACATTCTCATTTATCAACGTAACTTCAAACAGATCTCACTTAATCCTCAAAGCCAACACTACATTCAAAGATCCATGGATGTTATTATTAAAGATGTAGATTTGCGTTGTGACTAAGTTCGGGGCTTACTAGGGAGCCACATTAGCCCGCCAAGCCAGCCTGGCCAGCTATTGTTCTGTTAGCAACCGAGGTAATCCCACGACCATCGATTCCCGTTACACAACTGACCCCAAGTCATACTTCTTCGGAGGTTCAGTTCATACAAGGCTCGATGGCCTTATCAGCTCGTCTCCTTGGCCTATGTCTTTGTCTTGCTGCTTACATCTTTTCATCTTACAAAGTTGTATTTCACAAAATGTGGAACTATTCTTTTAGGTATCCTGTTAGCTAGTTTACACCTGCTTTTAAGAGTCGGAGAGGCATTTTCACCGCAAAATAGAGGCGTGCTTTCACGGGTGGTTTTTGTACATACCATAGAATACATAATTAGGCACACTATACGCTTCCCCTCCCATCTCTTTATGGGAAACTCCCACTTTCCCCTTGACCCTCCTGTGAATGCATATGCATGACACGAAAAAGCGCAATTTGCCATTTTCAGTTGCACAACAGGCAGTCGCAAAAGCGTTAGCACATCTTTTTGTGTTTAAAAAGCTCCATTTAACCAGTTTTAACCAGTAGGAGCCACTATTGAGTCACTATTGATGGCGTTTTAAGCCCCCAACGTCTCCTTCCAGGCAGAGCTGCAACCGTTGACTTCAAGGCACCTAACCATTGCCTAATCCTAATGCCTAGACGTATGGGGCTTAAAACACAGATAAATGGTTAATAGCGCAAAATCACTGGTCAGAGTTGCCAAAGAGGAACTCAACACAATACCTTTTGGCAGACGTATTTTACCTTAGTGAGTCTATCCTGTCAAAGTGCCAATTCCTCTGCAATAAATTGATTTTGGTGTGAAACATCACTGTAATAAATGCTGGTGAGACTAACCCTGCTTGCATATAACATTTTGCGTCAGGTGTTTCCGAGCCTCGTCAGCAAAGGGTAAATATTCATTCAATACAATCGAACGACAACACAAAATCTGCAGTTACGTGTTGTTTTCCATCACAGTCATGGCTCTTAGTGAAGGTTGGTTTTAACCAGGTTTCCACCATGAACCTCTCTGCCACGCTACCTTCTTTACCTTCCAACACGGCTGTGTGTTCCCAGCACTGCCGAGTGCTGGGTAGGACTGCTTACTTTCTACCCATCTACTGTATCAACACTAAAGTTGGAGAAAGGTGTGGTCGGTGCCTGCAGGCTGCTACAGCTCACAACAAGCCTGCTGATTCATCACAGTGACATCTGCTCCAAACTTTGGAATAATTTCAATTTTTCAGGCAAGTATAAACTTCCCTTAACCAGTTGAAATGAGTTGTGGACCAGTAGAAATACTTCCATCACAGAAGAACACCACCACTGTTTTTCTGTTGCAGAATCTACCATGAATGTTAAGAAAAGCTTTGTACAAATACTGTGAGAAGAGTAGCAAGCATCAGAGCGGACCCTACACACCCTGGCCACATCCTGTTTGACACCCTACCCTCAGGTTTGCTTAGGGTCATGAGGGCACGGACAAACCGCATGAGAAATTGCACTTTTCCCAGGGCCATAAATGAGCTGCTGAAAGGCTAAGCTAAGCTGGACTTGAACCATACAGTGTTTGAAAATGCACTGGTTTTCTTATTCTGGTTTTAATACTTTTTATCTTTCAATTTTTATGCTGCTAAGTGAGTGATTGATGTCATCTTAAATTTCGTTTGTTGTGTAGTGATATGCAATGACAATCTATCTATCTATCTATCTATCTATCTATCTATCTATCTATCTATCTATCTATCTTCAAAACCAAACAGTCTGAAAGCAAATTTCAATCATTTTCTTGCTTGATGATTGCACCATATTTTCAAGCAGCAAAGTCTTTAAAAGCTCTTTGAAACTGCATCAACTTGTCTGGTCTTAAGAGTTCTTGCATCATAACTTTGTACCTCTGATGTCGCAACACAAAGAAAGTCTTAGCTAACTCCAGAGGTCTGTTGGCATAGTCATAAATTCCTGAACAGACAAACACATATCCAGACATATCTAAGGACCGCTGGAAGTTTCTCAAGAGACTTATTTGCCCAGAGGGTGAAATTATAAAATCCTTATAATAACAGGGAGAAGGCAAGACAGCTGATAAACATTGTCCAAAAGCTCACAGCGATAAGAATGATTGTAAAGATGATTACAATGCAAAGAAGTAAAATAAAAACCCTTTCACTCTGACCGTTTTATTTAATTTATTTAAAAAAGGTGCCCTGCCACACAACTAAAGTTTTTATGTGCATTTTTTGAAATCCGTTAGGTCCATATGTGTTTGTGTTATGTGGTGAATGTGAAAATGAACAGTTACCTCCTTTGTCAGCTCTAGCCACTGAACAGAAATAAGCAGAGAAATCAGGCCAATTACAACAGCTGGTCAGTCTGACATCATGTTGCCTGAGCTCATTACTATTCATGAGCTCGCCCAGTTGGGCTGGGTAAAGGATGCCGATAGCCAGGCTCTCAATGGCTAGCTGTTAGCCAATCAGAGTCAAGCAGCTTAGCTCGTTGAATATTAATGAGAACCGGCACAAATCGAGCCGAGTCTTCCTGCAGGCTTTCTATACCGCGCTAGAATGGCTTGAAACAAGGTAACCAAGGCATTTTTCCACAAAAAGTGTTACAGAGTTCATGGTAGAACTTTAGATGAAATACGTGTGAAATACGTGTGGAAGGGCACCTTTAACAGTTTTCTGAGAAGACTTGAATTAAAAGAAATGTTGGAACATCTTAAAATCCCTTAGTCAGATCCTCAGGAACGAGGATATAATAAGGAGCTCAGGGAGTATCAAAAACTCACTTTTGCAAGCTTTTATTGGTAAATAAAACTCAGTTCTAATAGATGATATTTTGACTTCTATGCATTACACATGTGAAGTGAAAAAGAACAGGAACAAGATTTACTTCATAAAAAATATAAATGGCTTCACTTATCTGAACCTCTCACACTTTAATAGAGCCCGACCGATATATCGGGGTCCGATATTATCGGCCAATATTATGCATTTTCCAAACTATCGGTAACAGCATTTATAACGGGCGATAAATGAATATTTAAAAAATAAAATAGGACGAAACCCCCTTCAACCAATGTTCTGAGTGCTGGCGTTGCATAGTCTGTCCACCAGAGGGTGCTCTACAACCTCCCTGTTGGCAGCACTCTAATAATGTTTAACCATTTAAGTTTCATATGTTAAGTTTGTATTTTTATACATTTTATTTATCAGAACTTTAATATATTTTAAAGTTCTGTTGAGACAATAAAACAAATTAAGGTTATTTTTAAACTGCATTATCAAATTATTTTAGTGAGGACTCATGAATAATTACAAATAACTATTGTTCGGGAAATCCGTTTGTTTTGTTACACGTTTCTGGATTTGTTTTTTTTAAATATATATATATATATCGGACGATATATCAGAATATCGGATTTTTAAATCACCAAATATTTGTATTGATATCGGCCTTAAAAATCCTTTATCGGTCGGGCTCTACACTTAATAAACCACTGCACATACACGTTTGTGCTTTCAGTGTTTCACGAGCTCCTTTTAACCAGTTTTAACCAGTAGGAGTCGCTATTGCAGCAACAAAGATGTGATCCCTCACCGGCTTCCCACCAGCCTGAACTGATAAGCGTGTTGGCTGGGACAAACAATCAAGTCGGAGCTAGCGTTGCTTGGAAATTAAATTTCAATTCTAACTACTCGCTGATCGGGCTTTTTATTGGACTGGCAATTAACACCGAAGCAAAAAATATCAAAAGCTACAGAGGGGCACAGCGCACTGAAAACACACTCAAATTTGGTGCAGGTTTTATGCACAGCAAGCATTTTTAGTATCTATTTATCTATTTATTTACCCATTTACTTTTGTAAATGTAACCTTTGTAAAGTTACTTTTTATGAAATGTATTGTCTGTATTGCCGGTTTTGCTGTCCTGGCTATGTATGTGTTTTCTGTTTGCTTCATGTTTCTCAAATTGGTGAAGATGTTTTAAACCAGTTTTATTTATCTTGAAATGTTTTTAGTTTTTTATACGCGACATGTATGTGTTGTCGAAGTAGTGTAGATGTCTTCATTTGCTTGTGTTTTCTCAAACAGAGTACTGATTGTGCATTGAGCTTTCTTGGCCACCAAAGCACAACAGCGAAGACTGACGGGCAAGTACATAAACAACTGGCAAAACAGAAAAACAGAGTAAAATTATTGTACTATGCAGTTGCATTGTACTATGTGACCCTGCATATGTTAAAGTAGAGATGTACCGAGCCAATCCTAAGTATCGTATCGGGGGCGATTAGGCCATATTTTACATCACGTTAGTTTCAGGAGTCACATTTTCCCCGTTTTTTTCAATAATAATAGATCAATAATTTAAGACTACAGCTGTTATTGCAATATGTCAGATATTTCAATTCAATTTTATTTATAGTATCAAATCATAACAAAAGTTATCTCGAGACACTTTACAGATAGAGTAGGTCTAGACCACACTCTATAAATTCCAAAACCCCAACAATTACAGTAATTCCCTCAAGAGCAAGATATGCATTTAATCGACAAGTAAGTAAATTAAGTATCAGACTCAGTATTGTCAAATATAGGGTGGGGATCACAGGGTACCTCATGATACGATACACTGCTCGTGATACCGATAATATCACGATACAGCAATTCTGTGATAATCAATATATTGATAGACAATCCTTTAATGACACATAACGATATCGGTCTAACTATGAATACAAAATGCCCGTGAAAACCTTAAGTGCAGTCCAAACTGTTAGTTTTTCAGTCTGTAAATTAAAATGACCCAACTATAGAGCAACTCTGGGTCCAGACTTTGGACTTTAACGTGCCTGGGGCATCGGATATTTCCTTCAAACTGCTGTCTGCCATCCTGTTGAAAACCTCTTCCTGTTCGGCTGGTTACCTCATGTTCAAGTCTACCTCGTTCATGTGTTGAGCGCCACCTCGAGGAGCCATGAAGCAGCCACGCTGGGAGCAGGGAAACCTATTTAGAGCGCCTCATTTTAGTCATTAAAATATCAATATTTGGCGCCAGCGTACAGATTATCGTAACGCACGAAAGACAACGATATATTGCAGTTTTGATATTTTGTCCCAGACCCTAATCAAGACAGCCCTACTTTAAAGTATATACTAGATATTTAGAGTTTTAGTATTACTGGTGCCTCTTTCTCCATTAATTAATTTTCCCTCTTCAGGTTGTTGCCAATTAAATCACAAAAGCTCTTTACCGGATTGCATCTTGGATTAGAAAGGTTCAAATTAGTGAAGTTCTAGTGCAGGTCAACCAAAGAAAAGTGTTAAAACTAAACAGAGAGCTAAGTGAGGTACAGTGCATGGACAGTGGTTACAGTGCCGAAAAGTCTGGTTAGTGCATGTGGTGGTTAAATCCCCTTCAATACATACAAAACAACTTCAGTTAAAATAACTTAATTCAAAACAAGTTATGATTAGTGAGGTTGTAAAAGACAAATCAAAAAGGTTGTTACAGTGCATAGACAGAGAGGTTACAGTGTGTTGAAGAAACTACTACATATAAAATGTGAAAATAAATTTAAAATGCAATATTGTTTGTTAAACACACGATTTGCAATTGCAATTTTTGATCATATAGAGGGCGTTAGTGATAGGCAGTCATGATTTTTTTAGTCAACAACAAAACATTTGTATAGTGTTAATGACGTGTTAAAAGGCACAATAGGTAAGACTTATAAAACTACCTTTCTGTCATATCTGCTGAAACTGACCCTATGTTCCAGTAGAACTACATGAAGCAGGTCATTTAAAGTAAATCCAGCTCCTCTGGCTCCACCTACAGTCTGGAGTGAGATTTACAAAAATCAACAGCTCCCTGTTCAGATGCACCAATCAGGGCCAGATGGGGTGTCTAACTGCGTGTCAATCACTGCTCATGCACACACATTCATTCTCCCTTGTGGGGGGAGGGGCCGATTTGGGCTTTAGCGGAAAGGGGGGAGAGACTGAGAAGTTCCAATTCTTCGGCTAAAGCCTAGATCTTCACAATCCTTCCTACAGCACCTTTCATATCACAAGTCAAGGGTGCAGTTCTCTGCAGTCTGCAGACGTCTGTGACGGGTTTTTTTTTTTTAGGTAGCTAACTGTATTAGCTGCCTAGCAAACATGTAGCACACATCTGACTAGCAGACAAGGTAGCATGTGGTAGAAGCTAATTCATTAGCCTTTTTAATATTGGAATTTTGGTAAACGAGCCAAGTTTGTTTAAAAGAAAACTTCCAATATTTTGGAATTCTTGCTTTTTTTTTGAGAAAGAGATGAAAAAGTCGATATCAATCTCATATCTGTGTGTTAGGTACGGAGCTGAAGTCAGACTGTGGTTAGCCTAGCTTAGCATACAGACTAAACTGGGGGAAATAGCTAGCACGGCTCTGTCTGAAGTTAAAAAACACACCCACCGACATCTCTTAAACTAATCAACACATTCTCTCATTTGTTTAATCCGTAAACAAACCGAAATGTAAAAACAGCAGTTTGTTGTTTTGGAGACAGTCCAGTGCTGGGACTATTTCTTGATCAACAGCAGCGTATCCATCTGCAGAGTACTTGTTAAGAGACTGTGGCTGTATCGCAAGATGCCAGATTCAGTTGGAGAGCACAGGTCTGGTCTCTGTTCACCAAGAAATAGTTCCAGCATGCAACTCCGCCTCAAACCACAAATCGGCATGTTTTCGATCTCGGTGTACAGAAATAAGCAAACAAAATGCAACGTGTTAATAAGTGAGCCTAAATCTGCAGACGCACTGACCAGACAGCCGACCGTTGGCAGAAAAGCCAGTTGGGCTGATCAGTCTCCCCGAGTTGGTCCAAAAAAAGTGCCTCGGAAATTCAAAGCCAGACTGTCATGGCCAAAGGTCAGTTTAAAAGATTTTCGTCACATTTTGAGAGACTATTCACGCTCATTCCGCTTTTATTTGTAGGGTGGTAAGGGAAGACTCATCCCTGATTGGCTCACCAATCACTTCTTACCCTAACCATAACCAATCCCACTCCTCTTGCCTAAACCTAACCAACCCAACCAAACGAGTACTAGCCAATCAGGGACGAGTTCCCTAATGAATATTCCTGAGTCTTCCCATACCATTCTGCAACAACAACAACACAAATTTCATCCAGGCCAGCTGTTTCCTGTCTTTTTGCTAAGCTAGGCTAACCACATCCTGACTTCAGCTCACTTAACACTTCTTTTCAGCTAACAAAGTTGTATTTCCCAAAATGTGGGACTATTCCTTTAGGTTGACTGGGCCAACTCGGAACAAGCTCCAACTCGGAGTACTTTTGGAGCAGAAACTAATGCTTAAAGATGGAACTTATTACTACTTTGTACATGATGGAGACATACTGTAGCTTGTTAGTAGAAGAGTGATGGCTAAACTGTAAAAGCGGTTTTGAACAACATAATACGATATTTTAGTGTTTAAGCCTTTCGTATATTCATTTCAAATTATATAACCCTTTTTCTTCTACATAAAAACACATATTTTGTTCTGATTTCAGGTAATATTATTTTCCATTATGTTAAATTCAGGAGTCAATACAACCTTCATTATGCAATATTCTTGTTAGGATACTTCTCACCGTCACAGATTTTCACATACCGTTTCTTTTATAATAGATGTATTATTTCTTTTTTTAAAGAATTCACTTCTGTGATTAATTTCTGTGCAGCTACACTAGAAGCTGTACCTCTCCTCAGTGTATGTGGTGATGATGATCAGAGGCTTCTTAGTTTTACAGCTTGCATCTTTACATTTTGACGGCACCGACTTCAAACTTTCCTCCGGAACGGTTGCCTCCGATCGGACAACGTTGACGCTTCCTGCCTCAACTAAAGCTTCTGACTGATCGACCTTAGCGGGTGCTGCCTCAACCGGACCCTTGGGTTTCGGCGGGACATCACTTGCTGTTTTAACGCGGTGCTGTGATTGGCTGCTTACCCTGAAGGGGCTGTTGGGAACGCTGACACCTCCCCAGGCGACGGCCACGGTGTGTTTGAGAGGAGAGGCGGGCGTGTAGGAGCACGAGTACAGCCCCTCACCTTTACTCCTCACCTTCACCTCCACAGGTAGGCCCTCTGCATCCTACAGACAGACAGACAGACAGACAGACAGTTAAGAAGATGGTCAAACCTTCCTGAAATATGAAGAAATAAGTCCAAACATGTAGCTGCATACGAATGTTTGTTTGCAAGGTTTGGATTCAAAAAAAGAATCAACAGATTAATCGATAATGAAAATAATGAATGTATATCTTATTACAAAAGGCTCTCGCAATCTCACTTGTATGAGGCAGAAAGCTGTGTGTGTGTGTGTGTGTGTGTGTGTGTGAGTGTGTCTGTGTGTGAGTGTGTTTGTGTGTGAGAGTGTCTGTGTGTGTGTGTGTGTGTGTGTGTGTGTGTGTGTGTCTGTGTGTGAGTGTGTCTGTGTGTGTGAGTGTGTCTGTGTGTGTGAGTGTGTCTGTGTGTGTGAGTGTGTCTGTGTGTGTGAGTGTGTCTGTGTGTGAGTGTCTGTGTGTGAGTGTCTGTGTGTGAGTGTCTGTGTGTGAGTGTGTCTGTGTGTGAGTGTGTCTGTGTGTGAGTGTGTCTGTGTGTGAGTGTGTCTGTGTGTGTGTGTCTGTGTGTGAGTGTGTCTGTGTGTGAGTGTGTCTGTGTGTGAGTGTGTCTGTGTGTGTGTGTGTGTGTCTCTGTGCGAGTGTCTGTGTGTGAGTGTCTGTGTGTGTGTGTGTGTGTGTGTGTGTGTGTGTGTCTCTGTCTGTGTGTGTAAGTGTCTGTGTGTGAGTGAGTGTGTCTGTGTGTGTGTGAGTGTGTCTGAGTTTGTTTGTGTGAGTGTGTCTGTGTGTGAGTGTGTCTGTGTGAGTGTCTGTATGAGTGTCTGTATGAGTGTGTCTGTGTGTGTGCGCGCGAGTGTCTGTGTGTGTGTGTGTGTGTGTGTGTGTGTCCGTGTGTGTGTCTGTGTGAGTGTCTGTGTGTGTGTGTGCGTGTGAGTGTCTGTGTGTGCGTGTGCGTGTGTGTGTGCGTGTGCGTGTGAGTGTGAGTGTCTGTGAGTGTGTGCGTGTGAGTGTGTGCGTGTGCGTGTGCGTGTGCGTGTGAGTGTCTGTGAGTGTGTGAGTGTGTGCGTGTGCGTGTGTGTGTGTGAGTGTCTGTGTGAGTGTGTCTGTGAGTGTGTCTGTGTGAGTGTGTCTGTGTGAGTGTGCGTGTGTGTGTGTGTGTGTGTGTGTGTGTGTGTGTGTGTGTGTGTGTGTGTGTGTGTGTGTGTGTGTGTGTGAGTGTCTGTGTATGTCTGTGTGTGCCTGCATTGATGATTTAGCACGAGAGGACTTCTGTGACCTACCTGAGCCATGATCCTCAGAGGTCCTTTCCCAGCATCCTTAGCGCTGACAGTGAACTCGGCAGGTTGGCTGACCAGGCAGCCAGTCCTCTCAAGCCCCGGCCCAAAAGCCTGAACCTGCAACCACAAAACCAATACGGACGATTAGGGGGAATCACGATTCTTCAAATCCACGATTTGATTTTTAGATTCAGGAAAAACATTTTCTGTGCTTTTTGGAAGCCAGGGTCTGTAATGGTCAGACCCTCCACTCTGTAACACCACGGTACAGTTGTTCAGATACATATTTAATCAACATTTAGGTGAATATAAGTATCAGATCGGACTCTGTTTCGGAGATACCCAATATTACACCTCTCACAACAGGGCGAGAAAAACTTGGAAATCAGAAAACTCAACTATCTCAAGTCTCATATCTTAACATTTGTTTGGGGGGGCCAATCACAGCAGTATCGCGCAACACCCTGGTTTTGTGTCGTATTAGTCTATATCCACTTCCAGTTTAATTTTAAACTCTGGTGGATTTGTGAGGACTATGGTTAACTGCTCCTCAGATCTCTGCAGGGTAAATCCAGACAGCTAGCTAGACTATCTGTCCAATCGGAGTTTTCTGTTGCACGACTAAAACTACTTTTGAACGTTCACATGTTCCACCAAAACAAGTTCCTTCCTGAGACTATTTAGCAGATTCACCGTGGCTCCATGCAGCACTTAGCACCGCCCAAGACGGATTGTGATTGGTTTAAAGAAGGGTAGGCAGGGTAGTGGTGGCCTAAAAGGTAAGAGACACGAGCTTGGGACTGGGAAATCGCCAGTTCAATCCCCAGACAGATAGGATAAAATCTGGGTGGAGAAAGTGAAAGAACAGCACTTGTCCCCTCCATCATTATCGCACTGAGGTGCCCTTGAGCAAGACCCTTAACCTCCAACTGCTCCAGTGGAGCTGCTCAGTGGTCAGCAGATCAGACTGTGGTGGTACTGGGCAGATTAACCCTTGTGTTATCTTCCTGTCGTTTGAATTCAAACGTTTTCTTTCAATGTTTCTTTTTTTCGTTTTTGGACACTTGTCACTTCTTCCGATTTTTAAGTCACTTTTCCTGATGATTTGTCCATTTTTTGGTCACTTTTTTCCAATGTTTTTATCTAGTTTTCTCCTCCAATTTTTGATGCTTTTTCTGACATTTTTGTCTCTTTTTTTCCAACATCCTTTTTGTCTTTTTTTTTCAAATGCTATAAAATAGAATAAAACACCCAAATTCAATGAAGAGTCTACTTACTTGTGAAGAGTGTTGTATGGAACCATCCACTTTATTTTCTTTGACAATTTGGTTGAAAGAAACCTTCCTCCACAGCTCTGCAGAGGAAGGTCTGGCCAGACTAGTGTTGTACTGACCTTATCTGGGTCGCTGGCGTTGTTGTCTTGGACGATGTGGACCATGAAGGGGCTGTTCTCGATGTCTTCCTCATCACAAGTCACGTGGACGGCATATTCTCCGGGCTCTGTCGGCCAGTAACGGACGTCACACGAGCCATCGTTCTGGTCCTCGCACTCGATTTTAGCCTGAGAAGGTCCCTCGATGGCGAAACCTGAAGACACGGCAGGTCAGATCAGACTGGATGTACAGTACAGGCCAAAAGTTTGGACACACCTTCTCATCCAATGCGTTTCCTTTTTATTTTCATGACTATTTACATTGTAGATTCTCACTGAAGGCATCAAAACTATGAATGAACACATATGGAATTATGTACTTAACAAAAAAGTGTGAAATAACTGAAAACATGTCTTATATTTTAGATTCTTCAAAGTAGCCACTCTTTGCTTTTTTATTAATAAAGGAAATAATTCCACTAATGAACCCTGACAAAGCACACCTGTGAAGGTAAAACCATTTCAGGTGACTACCTCATGAAGCTCATTGAGAGAACACCAAGGGTTTGCAGAGTTATCAAAAAAAGCAAAGGGTGGCTACTTTGAAGAATCTAAAATATAAGACATGTTTTCAGTTATTTCACACTTTTTTGTTAAGTACATAATTCCATATGTGTTCATTCATAGTTTTGATGCTTTCAGTGAGAATCTACAATGTAAATAGTCATGAAAATAAAGAAACACATTGAATGAGAAGGTGTGTCCAAACTTTTGGCCTGTACTGTAACATGGAGGTGATGAAGGGTCAGTGTAACGCTCATCAGTTAAATTTTCTAAGCACACACGGACATTAAAAAAAAAAAAAAAAACAGAAAAATGGGTTCAAATATCCAATTTTCTGTTTTTTATTCATAGGATCAGAAATTGAGAAATTACTAAATTGCTTCTGAGCTCCAATTATTCAATACTTGCATGATATTCTCTTCCTCTACTTTGTGGAATACGTAGCTCATTAACTGCATATGGACCAAAAAACACCCCAAACTGATAGACTTTGGGGTCAGAGGTGCTTGCAACTGATTGTTTGAGAGAATAGCATGGAAGTATTCAATAATTGGAGCCCAGACGCAATTTAGTAATTTTCAAAATTTCTGATGCTCTGAATAAAAACAGAAAATTGGAAAAACTGTTTAAAGATCTAATTTTTTTAATTTGTCAAGGTGGAAAAAAAATGTTAGCAAAATTGGCTATTGGAACCCATTTTTCTTTTCTTTCCAAATGTCTGTTTGTGCTAAGAAAATTGAACTGATAAGCGTTACACGGACCACTGATTCCAGTCTAAAATCCTGATAAATACCGGAAATAACCCAAAAATACACTCACCCAGCACTCCGACATCAGTGCCGACGGACTCCACCACAAAGGTGGCAGGTTTACCCACAATGCCTCCCTCCAGGCCAGGACCCCAAGCCCTGATCTGCTGAGGCCCAGCTTCCCGACCCACCGTCACCTCAAATGGACTGAGCAAAAAGGGAGAGCGAGAGAGGAAGTGTCAGGAGTAAAATCACACACAGTCCTGCTGAATCCTGCTCTGGAGCTGCTGATGTGGTAATGCTGCAACACATGTATGAAAAACAGTATGGGACTTTCTATACAGTCTGTGTGTGTGTGTGTGTGTGTGTGTGTGTGTGTGTGTGTGTGTGTGTGTGTGTGTGTGTGTGTGTGTGTGTGGGGGGTAAGACACACATGAGATCATTTGCTGTCACACAATAACACACAAATCTCTTCTGTAATCCAACCTTCAGTAAGAGAGAGAGAAAGAGAGGTGAAGTTTTAACCAGCAGCCAGACTGCATGAGCAATGCGTGTTTTTGTGTGTGTGTGTGTGTGTGTGTGTGTGTGTGTGTGTGTGTGTGTGTGTGTGTGTGTGTGTGTGTGTGTGTGTGTACACACTATATTTTATGTTAAAGGGTAATTTCACCCTCAATCACAAATACATGTATTGTGTGTTCAATGAAGTGTGTGTGTGTAAAACACACATGAGATCATTCGCTGTCAACACACAAATCTCTTCTGTAATCCAACCTTCAGCCAATACTGGCTGTGCGAGAGAGAGATGAAGTTATAACCAGTCAGATTGCATGAGCAATGCGTGTGTGTGTGCGCCTGTGTGTGTGTGTGTGTGTGTGTGTGAGAAAGGGTAATTTCACCCCCAATCACAAATACATGTATGGGGTGTGTGTGTGTCTCTGTACTCTTCATGTGTGTTTATATGGAAACTAGCTTCGTGCCAAATGAAACCATCTGAGACACACAGAGACAGACACACACACACTACTACTACTACTACTACTACTACTACTACTACTACTACTACTACTACTACTACTACTACAATCCAACTATAGATCCAGGAACCGGTGTGTCCCCAGCAGGTTGAGCCTGGCTCCCTGCTCCCCTTCATACACTTTCTTCACACAAAAACTAAGTCAAACTAAAATCAAACATTTCTGGTAAAACTTTAAAGAGTAACTTAAAGGATCTGCCAGAACCAATCCCTAACGTTTGGTCCTGACGTGGGCTTAGCATGGCTAGCGTTAGCCATAGCCGACTCCTTCACGGCTACAATCAGCCAGCAGTTAGCCATATTAACCGTTAGCTAAACCAACGTTAGCTTCCTGGTGGAGGCTAACGGCAGCTCGCTATAATCACCTAGCAGTCCGCCGAATTAGCTATTAGCTAAACTAGCGTTAGCTGGAGGCTTTGTTTTTTTTGGGGGATTTTTTTTTATTTATTTTTTTATTTCAAAATACAAATAACAAAAATTCAATCATGTAGTATGAGAGAAGATATGATACAAAAATGTATGCAGATAATATATGAAATATAAGGAGTACTATTTTAAACAAGAAAAAAAAAAAAAAAAAAAAAAAAAAAAGAGAGACTTTCAAGAATGTTAAAATAAGAGACCGCAAGATCACTTAAGGACATTTAAGTAGATATCATATATTAGTATAGCTTTCTTATTGGATACCAACTTAAGAGACTCAAAGTACATGTCAAATTCAACTTGGAATAGTTTGAAGCACGGTGTTGAACTGGAAAATCTTGCCTTGTGGATATGAAACTTACCTAATAAAATAAAAAGATTTACAATATTACATAACTTCCTAGCTTTACATTCAAAATATGTAATAATATGTTTCCCTTCAAGTGTGATTGTGTATTTTGTTTTAGATACCATATAATCTTCAAAACTTTTCCAGAATACAGTACAGAATGAGCAACCATAAAAAAGATGGGTTAACAACTGTTGTTCTGTTTTACAAAAACTACCATAGTTATCAACAGGCAGGAATTTCGAGATAAACAGGTCTGTAGGATATATATTATGTAATATTTTCAAATGTAATTCCCTAACCTTGTTCGTGATACAATATCTAAAGGGAACAAGCCACGCCTTATGCCAGTTAACATCAGTAAAATGAGAATTCCAGAAAAATTTCCCACGAGGTGATATTTTCTTTAAATTTAGAAAGCATTTTCTAATGTGCTTATTGGTACAGTTACTGCTCATAATATCCATACCGTTAATATAAAGAGTAAAATTAAAATCAGTAACTTCATTTTGTTTTTTATAACTTTTCATTAATTCTAAAATGCCAGTAGGTATAGATTTGAAAACTGAATTATATTCTTTGAACGTTATTGGGAATGCTTTCTCTCTGAGAAAAGATTCATAATTAAGTAAATGAGCATTACAATCAAAAAGATCTTTTACAAAGATAAATATCTCTATTGATCCAATTTTGCAAATAGTGACTTGTTCCCCCTAGTGATGCATTCATTATTCCATAAGATAGACTTGTGTGGAGAAAAGTTGTGAGAAGGACATAACTTCCAGGCCAAAAGAGCTTGTTGATAAAATTGGGATAGTTTTAGTGGCAATCTTGTAATATTGTAGTTACATTTCAATACAAATTTAAGACCTCCTACACTATTAAAAATGTTATTGGGGATAAAGTACCACAAAGACTCAGGTGCTCTCAAACATTCCTTCAACCATTTCACCTTAAAAGGTGTAATTCAAGTCCAAAAAGTCCAGAAATTCAAATCCACCTTCATCCTTACAACCAGAGAGTACCGCTTTTTTTAAATGATGGTGTCTGTTTTTCCATACAAAATTTGTAAATATGGAATTTATGTCTTTACATGTTGAATCATTGACATTGAGAGAGAGGGCAGGGTAAACAAATCTTGAAATCCCTTCTGCTTTTGTTAAAAGAATCCTACCTAGAATAGAAATGTCTCTTTGAAGCCATAAATTCAGTATCGTTTTAGTCTTCTTCAATTTAGGTGAAAAATTAAGTTGTTGACGTTCCTTGTGGTCCTTGCAGATATGAATACCTAAATATTTGACACATTTCTTAACAGGTATATTAAACATTTTTTCCTCTTCAGTCCGAAACAAACCTAAAATTTCACATTTAGATTTGTTAAGTGATAAACCCGAAGCAGTGGAAAATTGGTCAATTAGGGATATAGCATATTCAATCGGATGTTTGTCGCCGTATCATCCGCTAGATGAGTAACTCTAATTTCCTTACCAAAAATAGACAAATCTTTAAGAATATGATTATGTTTAATATGTAATGACAGTAATTCAACCACCAGCAGGAACAAGAACGGTGAAATAGGGCAGCCCTGGCGAACTGATCTCAGTACAGGAAATCTTTTTGTGGTGTTTGGATATAATATCACAGAGCCATTAATATTTTTATAAAACATTTCAACTGTAGATATAAAATTTTGTCCAAAATCAAAAATTTGAAGTGCTTTGAGTAAAAAATAGTGTTCTACCGTATCAAATGCTTTATAAAAATCAAGAAATACTATCAGTGCATCAGTATGGATGTTGTCAGAATAGTCCAGCAGGTCAAGTCTTATATTAGAGCTAATGTGACGCTTACACATAAAACCTGTTTGTGTTTCACTAATTATCTCATGAAGACCTCTTTTTAATCGTTTAGCAAAAATTAATGATACAATTTTGTAGTCAATATTTAAGAGCGTAATAGGTCTCCAATTTTCTATCAAAAAGTGATCCTTATCAGGTTTAGGGAGAAGACATATTAAACCTTGCTTCATACTTGTGGACATTTCCTTTTTTAACATGCACTCTTTGAATAAATCAAATAGAGGGTTTTCAATGATTTCCCAAAAATGCAAATAAAATTCAACTGAAAGCCCATCATTACCCGGAGATTTCCCTTTTTCCATTGAGCCAACAGCTTCTGAGATTTCCACTTTAGTAATGGGACGTTCGTATTCCATTTTAAATTGTTCAGATATAGTTGGTGTAAATGCTTTAACTGACTTGATAAATCTATCACATTCATCAAACTGGATATTTGACTTATATGTATCAACATATCTTGAAATGTCTAAAGAATTAGAAATGACATTATCCTTAATTTTAAGAGTGGTTAAATTATTTCTCTTACGATTTCGTTTCTCCAAAGCAAAAAAATAACTTTAATTTCTTTCCCCTTGTTCCAACCATTTTGCTCGAGATCTTACAAATGCCCCTTTAGCCATTTCAATATACATATTATCAATTTCCTCTTTTAATTTTTTCAACGTTATTTCTTCTTCCTCTGAAAGATTATCCTTAGTCATTAAAACATTCAATTTATCCATACTAAGTATTTCTTTAGCGAAGTTAATTTTTTTAACTGCTTTACTACGTTTAATTGCTATTTTTCTCATTTTAAACTTAAAATATTCCCATTTTTGTATAGGATCTCTTTCATTATTACCAAATATGCTTGTGGCTGCTCTTTTGACTGAATCACAAAACTCATCATCTTTCAATAAATTATTATTTAGTTTATGATCAGAAAGTGGGGCATAGCTATGAGATGATTCTGACACAAATTGCAGACAAGAGGGAGATATAAACCATAAATCAATTCTAGACTGTAAGGACCTACTGACGTTACTCCATGTAAATTCTTTAATGTCAGGGTTTAAGAAACGCCAAATATCTATAACTGCTAGTTACTCACAAATATGCAGTACTTTTGAATCTTGAATGTGATATTAATCTTACAGGTACTCTGTCTACAAGATCATCATTATAATCGCCTCCAATAATCAAGTGTGCATCCTTATATTGGTTTTTAAAGGCTTCAAGTTTCATACATAGATTTTTGCTAAAGCTGTATTGTTATAGTTATATAAATTACAAACTATAAAGAAGGAATTGTCAAATTTGAAAATCAAGATTATCCATCTGCCTTCATTGGAGATCACACATTCAACTATATCTCCTTTAAAATTGTTAAGGAGAATGGCAACACCTGCTGATTGTTGAGAAGCATGACAAAAATAACATGTATCACCCCATTGAACACGCCAACATTTTACATCACTGTCCACAGAATGAGTCTCTTGTAAAAAAATCAAATCAGCATTATTTCGTCTACAGAACAAAAAGATTGATTTCCTTTTGGTGCTGTCACGTATACCCTGACATTAAGAGATATTATTTTAAGGAACTAAAAAGGGAAGTCTGTCATAAAGAAGAAAAAAAAAAAAAACTATGAATTAAAACATATGGAATTATGTACTTAACAAAAAAGTGTGAAATAACTGAAAACATGTCTTATATTTTAGATTCTTCAAAGTAGCCACCCTTTGCTTTTTTTGATAACTCTGCAAACCCTTGGTGTTCTCTCAATGAGCTTCATGAGGTAGTCACCTGAAATGGTTTTACCTTCACAGGTGTGCTTTGTCAGGGTTCATTAGTGGAATTATTTCCCTTATTAATAAAAAAGCAAAGGGTGGCTACTTTGAAGAATCTAAAATATAAGACATGTTTTCAGTTATTTCACACTTTTTTGTTAAGTACATAATTCCATATGTGTTCATTCATAGTTTTGATGCCTTCAGTGAGAATCTACAATGTAAATAGTCATGAAAATAAAAAGGAAACTAGTTGAATGAGAAGGTGTGTCCAAACTTTTGGCCTGTAGTGTACATAGCTGGACACTAACTTCTCTTAACTGCTAATTTATGCTAAATGTCATTTATATATTAACTGTATATTAACACAAATACCATACACAGTCCTATATATATCTATCTTTATTTATCTGTACTTTATGGTTGTTTTACAGTTTGTTTATTTTTGTAAAAATATTTAGCTAAAAGTTTATTGTTATTCTTATACTGTATTTTTTCTATCTTTTTTTCTATTTAAAGAGTGTTTTTGTAAGATGCTAAAATCTGCTGCTGGAAATCTAATTTCCTTGCGGGAGTCATCCCAAAGGGATCAATAAAGAGAAGTCCAAGTCTAAAAACTAGAGTTGCACCGATAGAGCGGCCGGTGACCGGAATTAACCGGTTTTCTCGTGCTCGGCCATGACCAGCGAGCTGCAGGTCAGTCTGACATATGGCGATTTCATGCCAGTCAACGCTACAATTAAGTGTGTGTGTGTGTGTGTGTGTGTGTGTGTGTGGAGATTCTTCAGCGTGTGGTCAGAAGATAACAAGTTTACAATATGCAACACCTGCAAGGAGACAGCAGGGCGTGGAGGGACCACACCAAGAATCAGAATCACATTTATTTTAGTGTGATATTGGATGTGAGAAGAAGGAAATGGTTCTAACGTTGCTCTTTAGAGGTGTGTGAATGTCCCACAACAGGAGTCATTTATATAGTTCTATTTTATAGTGATCCATTATCTGTTCAACAACATGTTCTATTAAAGAAAAGATAGAAAATACATATTTGTGTGTGCTGTAAAGTGGATGGAAGAAAATCAGAAATCTGCCTAGAAAGTTGTAATCTGTGCAACACACACACACACACACACACACACACACACACACACACACACACACACACACACACACACACACACACACACACACACACACACACACACACACACACACACACACACACACACACACACACACACACACACACACACACACACACACACACACACACACACACACACACACACACACAGGGTTTTCTGAGTGTAACATTAGCCGGATGATCTAACAGTCAGTGCTGGATAAAATGAAACAGAAACCTGCTCAAGGACAGCTTCTCAAAAACCACCCCCCAAAGATTTCAATATGTCTTATTCACTGTGGGAACTTTCTGACCCTGTGTGGCCTGCAAGGACACGAACAGACAGGCCACATGACTCCGCTGTATTTCACAGACATGTGTGTCTTGTTGCCAAAAATCCCTTTACATGTAGTTTGCTTCTCTTCCCATCTGGCTGACTGCTCAGGAACTGGAGGAACTCCCTCTAGTTCTATACTAAACTAATGCTCCCATATCTGCTCTACAGAGAGGTGACAAAGAAGTCTTCATTCCCCTGCGGATCCAACCATTCAGATCAGATGAGGTAATGTGCTGAGGTAATTCTTTCTCACACACACACACTCACAACTTACCTCTTTGGGATGTGTTGACCCCCCCAGGTGATGGAGACTGTGTGTTTGCCAGGACTGTTGGGATAATACTCGTAGGAGAACACACCGTCCTGACTCGAGAGCTGCTTCACTGGCTCCTCGATGCCCTCTGAACACACACACACACACACACACACACACACACACACACACACACACACACACACACACACACACACACACACACACACACACACACACACACACACACACACACACACACACAGAGACACACACACAGACAGAGAGAGACACACGCACACCGAGACAGACAAACAGTCACACACATACACACACAGACAGAGACAGACCGACCGAGACACACACACACACAGAGACAGAGACACACACACACAGACAGACAGACACACACACACAGAGAGAGAGAGAAAAGACACACAGACACACACACACACACACACGAGATGTAATCCGAGTTAAAAGAACGTCCTGACATTTTGGGAAATATTTCATTTAGCCATCAGTCCAAAGGAGCTTCTTCGCTGAGCGTTACCTTCTGACAGTGTTACTGACGAGGCTCTTTCTACTGGAATGTATTTCATGTTACAGCAACAATATACGTAAATAGTACAAAAACATGTTGTCCTTCATTTTTTAGGTTTTCACCACCCGCTAGGGACACCAGAACTTCAGTAAAAATGCGTTGAGAAAAATAATAAAATATAGAAAAAAAGCAAACAAAAACCTGTAGACTAATCCCAACATACAGAATATGGTAGTTAAGTAACAGCCTAACCCTGACCCTATTGTGTCCTTGTCACTCAGTACTTCACCCAACACAGCTGTTGGCAATAAAAATAGCCTAGGCACTTTGTTTTAAAGTTTTGGATAATTTACTCAATGTTTTGCCACTTTTCCTGAAGTTTTTGGCGCTTTTACGATGTTTTTGGCACTTTTTCCAGACAATTTTGACACTATTTTTGGCTTTTTTTTGTAAGTGAGAAGACTACAGTATATGAGACATGCAATAATAATAATACAGTCAAAATGTCCCGCCCCTCGGATTGAGCCCTGACCAATGGGGAGAGCCCTGACCCAACATCTGGATGTGGGGCTGGCTTGTCAGGCTAACAAAAGATGATTTATAAAATCATTCCAACAATTTAGGTTTTAATATCTTAGACCTGCGGCCACCTTGATCTCGTGAGGTTATCGTTGCCCACCAGATCAAGTTGGACACAAATCTACTAGACCTGTCCTCGACTAAAGATATTCTTAGTCCACTAACACTTATAGGATTTAGTCGACTAATCGATTAGTTGATTTAATTGACAGAGCTGTGCTCTTTGAGAAGTGGTTAAGACTAGAAAAGCACAATATAAATGTAGTTAATTAACCATCTGTAAAACTGAGTTTCTCCACAATTAATCCTGCAAAAGCACCACTTTAAATCTTGTGTTTACCATAAATGTGCTCAGAAGTTTCTTGGAAATAAGTAATTAAGCATGAATAAGCATAAAAAATGACTGATGGACTAAAGAAATCTTAGTCGACTAAGACCAAAACGACCGATTAGTCGACTAATCGACTAAGAGGTGGCAGCCCTACACGTTACTGTAGGTAGGCCCGGTTTAAAATGTAACTTCATTTTACACAATATGCTTAAAAAGAACGTTGAAGAGCCCTGCTCTACAGGGTCAATTGTACTCACTGGGTCCCTTGACGAGCACCTTGAGGTCTCCACTGCCGGCGTTTCTGGTGTCCACCTTGAAGTCCCCGACCTGTCTCACCCTCAACCCCAACGGCTGCAGACCACGACCCGTCGCCCTGCACGACCCCGGCACGCAAGCTAGACGAGCCGAGAGAAAACACACAGGAGGGAGCGATGAGACGCATTATGATGCTGTCGTGATTATCATCAGTCATTCCAGAAAATAAAAAAAAGGTTTTTATGTGATTGTTGCGGGGCAAAAATCCTTGATCATGCAGCACGTTTTCTTAAAAAAATGCGATGGAATATGCGGGATATTTATGCAATTTTATGCGATGAAATTGCGGGAACTTGCTACTGCAAAAACAGGGGAAAACAGCTGCTCTTGTGTGAAGTAAACACACCTTTTTCAACTTTCTGCTAAGATACAGTACAGGCCAAAGTTTGGACCCACCTTCTCATTCAATGTGTTTCCTTTTTATTTT
The DNA here is from genome assembly GCF_004354835.1 of Perca flavescens. NCBI lineage: Eukaryota > Metazoa > Chordata > Actinopteri > Perciformes > Percidae > Perca > Perca flavescens. Next base: position 39,309,403 of record NC_041334.1, read on the forward strand.
CATGACTATTTACATTGTAGATTCTCACTGAAGGCATCAAAACTATGAATGAACACATATGGAATTATGTACTTAACAAAAAAGTGTGAAATAACTGAAAACATGTCTTATATTTTAGATTCTTCAAAGTAGCCCCCTTTGCTTTTTTTTTTGATAACTCTGCAAACCCTTGGTGTTCTCTCAATGAGCTTCATGAGGTAGTCACCTGAAATGGTTTTACCTTCACAGGTGTGCTTTGTCAGGGTTCATTAGTGGAATTATTTCCCTTATTAATAAAAAAGCAAAGGGTGGCTACTTTGAAGAATCTAAAATATAAGACATGTTTTCAGTTATTTCACACTTTTTTGTTAAGTACATAATTCCATATGTGTTCATTCATAGTTTTGATGCCTTCAGTGAGAATCTACAATGTAAATAGTCATGAAAATAAAAAGGAAACACATTGAATGAGAAGGTGGGTCCAGACTTTTGGCCTGTACTGTATATAATGTGACTTTTTTGCAATGAAAATGCGGGGATTATGAAATCATGCAAACCCTGCATAAATATGTGGACTTTGGCTGATTATGCATTGAATTATTATTAGGGTGGCAGTAGCTCAGTCCGTAGGGACTTGGGTTGGTAACCAGACGTTCGCTGTGTGGATTGGTAGCTGAGAGATGCCAGTTCACCTCCTGGGCACTGCCAGGTGCTCTTGAGCAAGCCACCGTATCCACCAACCACTCAGGGTGCTGGTCCAGCACTGGCAGCCCACTCACTCTGACCTCTCTCCATTTGTGCATGAACAGGTCCTGAGCATGTCTGTGTGTATTTCAGGCCTGTGTGTAGTGATTTCTAACAAAGTGTAAATTGTAATTTCCTCCACTGGGGATCAATAAACAGTATAATTATTAATTATGCGATGGCATGATCACGTTTTTCTGGAGGGACTGTATTATGTCCGAGTACCGCTAGAATTTACTGACGGTGGTGGAGTTGAGACGACTCACCAGGCCCCACGTCCACGCCGAAGGGGCTCTTGGGGATCCCCACCCCTCCGAAGGAGACCGTGACGGTGTGCGGGCCCGCCTGGGTGGGCTTGTAGGTGCAGCGATATGTGCTGTCGCCCTTATCCTCCATCATCACCTCCACGCTGTTCTGGTGGCCCTGAGGGTCTCGGATCATGGCCGTCACATCTCCTGTACCGGCTCCTACGGAGAAACCTCAACGAGTCAGTCTTCAACTTGGACTTCAGTCACGGATTATTGAGAACACACAAAAATAAAACCAAAAGTTTGGACACACCTTCTCATTCAATGCGTAATGCGTAATGTAACGAGTAACGTAACAAACTCCTCCGGTGGTTAAGTAATTAGAAGGAAAAACATGTAATGCTATCCTTAAAAAACAATGTACAGACTAATACAAAATACAAAAAAGCCGCGGTCAAGTCGGACAGTTTACAGCCGCTTCCAGCAGCCTTCATCATGTACCAATCAGCTGTTAGATCAGCTGAGAGCCAGGCATTTCCCAGCATGCCCCTGGGTCCGCTTGGTTCTTGCAGTCAGTGGAAAACAACTGCGCTGCCTGGGTCTCAAACCTGCGGCCACCTTGATCTCGTGAGGTTATCGTTGCCAACCAGATCAAGTCGGACACAAATCTACTAGGGCTGTCCTCGACTAAAGAACTCCTTAGTCCACTAACACTTATAGGATTTTGTCGACTAATCGATTAGTTGATTTAACTGACAGAGCTGTGCTCTTTGAGAGGTGGTTAAGACTAGAAAAGCACAATATAAATGTAGTTAATTAACCATCTGTAAAACTGAGTTTCTCCACAATTAATCCTGCAAAAGCACCACTTTAAATCTTGTGTTAACCATAAATGTGCTCAGAAGTTTCTTGGAAATGAGTAATTAAGCATGAATAAGCATAAAAAATGACTAATGGACTAAAGAAATCTTAGTTGACTAAGACCAAAACGACCGATTAGTCGACTAATCGACTAAGAGGTGGCAGCCCTAAAATCTACCCAGCATGCATTGGGGCGGCAATCGCCGGTGATAGATTCTGAGCAGACCGGGCTCATCTCGAACAAGCCTATTCACAGTTTGTGTGACATCACATCCTGTCGCAGAGTGATGAGACTTTCATTGGACTGAAGGCAGATTCGGACAATTAACATACACACGTTGTGTGTGTGTCTTCGTCTCTGACCTGCAGTGTAGATGTCAAAGTAGGTGGGTTTGTTGGCGATGTTGCCCACAGGTTCGATTCCCGGGCCTTTGACTGTGACCTTTGAGGCGTCGCCCAGCGCCTTGTCCACATTCACCTCAAACGGACTTTTGGGAATCGGCTGGCCTGCAAACATCACCGTCACCTAGGAAACCAAAACGAGTTATCCATCTGAAGACAGGAGAAGTACAGTACAGGCCAAAAGTTTGGACACACCTTCTCATTCAATGCGTTTCCTTTTTATTTTCATGACTATTTACATTGTAGATTCTCACTGAAGGCATCAAAACTATGAATGAACACATATGGAATTATGTACTTAACAAAAAAGTGTGAAATAACTGAAAACATGTCTTATATTTTAGATTCTTCAAAGTAGTCACTCTTTGCTTTTTTATTAATAAGGGAAATAATTCCACTAATGAACCCTGACAAAGCACACCTGTGAAGGTAAAACCATTTCAGGTGACTACCTCATGAAGCTCATTGAGAGAACACCAAGGGTTTGCAGAGTTATCAAAAAAAGCAAAGGGTGGCTACTTTGAAGAATCTAAAATATAAGACATGTTTTCAGTTATTTCACACTTTTTTGTTAAGTACATAATTCCATATGTGTTCATTCATAGTTTTGATGCCTTCAGTGAGAAGATTTAAATAGTCATGAAAATAAAGAAACACATTGAATGAGAAGGTGTGTCCAAACTTTTGGCCTGTGCTGTATTTCTGATTCATCAACAAAAGTTTTTTTTCTTACACTAATAAAATAATAATCCTAAAACTTCCATTTACAGAATTTTTCATTTAAGAAAAGCCGATGAGTTTAGTGACTTTGGCGAGACTTGGAAACTTTAAACTCTGAAAATATAACCATGAGATACATGGTTATCCCGGCACACCAGAGTGCGGATCGGGCCACATTTTTCTGTCCGAGCCCGGCCTGCATCCGACACAGTTAAAATTAGGGCTGTGCAATTAATCTAAATGTAATCGTGATTATGATTTCAGCTCCCAACGATCACAAAAACAGAATAAATCGAGAAAATCTATTATTTAGCTCATTACGTTTTGCAAGTAAACTCTTACTTTCTCTCGTGTTCTGAATGATAAAAATTAAGTTTAAATGGGAAAAGCATTTAGGCAAATTTCACAGTTTTTTTACTGTTGATTTATGTAACTTTTTCCACAGTTTTTTACATTCAATAACTGCAACGTCTTTCCAGAACTCAACGAGTAATCGTGTTAAATTATCGTGATTTCAATATTGACCGAAATAATCGTGATTACATTTTTTCCATAATCGAGCAGCCCTAGTTAAAATCTCATTTTTTTCTCATAATGACACATGTACGTGTGTTTGTGTGGAAAGCTTTTATTAAGCATCTGTAGGAAGGCATTCAGAAATGTCAACAGATGAGCTCATCAGCGCACACGGGACAACAAGCGCACGTTAACACAGGCGCGCACAAGAGGCTCAATAATAAGCGGTTTTAAATTTAAAATGTTCAATGCCTTATCGCGCTGATGTGACCGAACCCGACCCAATATCAATCCTCTACTGCACGGAGCGATGAAACGCAGGCTTTGATTAATGGCCTTCTATCAAACCAAAGTTCAATCTCGAGAAAGATTTCACAGAATTTTAGGGTCAAAAAGGTAAAACACATAGCCTACTGCTTTTAATTATTTTTATATTATTTTTTGTCATTTTTACAGTAAGAAAAATGAAGCTTACCTTGTGAGGTCCCACAACTTGAGGAATATAAGTGACGCTGAACGTCTTCTTGCCCTCATTAGGCTCCACGTTCAGCTGATTGACACACAAAAGCAGATCACATCTATAATTTACACTATTAAGATTTTACCTCTAAAATAACAGTTATAGGAGTATTCGTTTTATAAGGTTTCAGAAAAATGTAGTTTTGTCTTTTGGCAGAGGTCCAAAAAGTTCCTCAGAACTCCGACTTGAGTGTACGTTCTGCGCGTGCGCGAGATGCAATACGTCTCCATAACAGCAGGTGGCGCTAATCTGTGTTGTCGCCCCAAAAAGTGAAAACAGTAAATGAGGGACCATCTCTGTAGACCTGGTTAACACAGAGCACTCTGTGGTCAGTCCTTGTTTCCATCAGAGAGAGGTGATAGTAGTCAAGAAGGATCCCTGTTGTCATTACTCGCTGAACGGAAGAGAATACCACGGCGAGTAATAAGAAGATACTGGCGTTGGCAGCCACTGATTGGCTAGTCAAAGGCTAGCACTCAACCAATCAGATAGGTCATTGAGTCCGACTGCCCACCACGTGTTTCTGAAAACATTTGAAGAGAGAAATAGGCTGTGCAGTTGCTGAACCTGTCTTCATTTCAGATCAACAAAGGTCAGTTTAGGAGATTTCTCGTCATTTCGGGGTTAGGTCTCCACCAATCAGATGGGTCAATGAGTCTGACTGCCCGCCCTCCGACCCAGCAAGTCAGTTGTCATTACTCGCTGAACGGAAGAAAACACCACGGCGAGTAATAAGAAGATACTGGCGTTGTCAGCTCTAGGGTTGGGTACCGTTTGGATTTTTACGATGCCGAACCAGTACTTTTAAAACGATTCCAATTCCTAAACAGATTCTTGAAAAACTGAAAAATGGCATCAAAGAAAGGCTCTTATAGAGTGAAGTTTTTTTTTTTTTTTTTTTTTTAAATGGAATATATCTTTTTAACTTAACAATAAATTTAAGTATTAAAGTACTTAAAGGTATAGTGGAGGATTTTCTTTTTCCAGGTGGATCATCAAGACTATTGGTCCTCCTGGTTGTCAATCATTCTGGTGATATGTTTACGTCCCGAGCTTTCAGGTGTGTGTGTGTGTGGTGAGCTTGAGCTCCGGTTTCAGCCATTCATTGAAGCATTGAAGCTTTTGGGAGAATATTTCACACGCTGGCGTGAGCTAAAAGCACAGGTTGGGCTTCCCACTGATGCCTCGTCGTGAAGTTTCTACTCCACAGGTAAAGTTTGGCTATTTGGAGAAATCCATTTAAAATCACTGCTAGTAGAAGTTGATGTAAGCTAAGCTATGATTAGCAATGCTAGCCCTGGCACAAGTCACGCACCGCGCACACACGGTAAACATCTCGATTTGTGCAGAAAGTTATTTTGGAAAGTAGGCTTGTATGAGCCATGCTGACAGCAACTTGTAAACAGTGCACTCTCGTGCACACGTTTAATAGGCGTTCCCTCTCGGGAGCAGGCAGAGTGTTGCACATGTGCATTTTTTCAAAAAGTACAGAGGGCGGTTCTTTTCTAAAATTCGGGAAAATTCTCCACTATACCTTTAAATATATAATAAGTAGAGATGGCCCGATACCATTTTTTGCTTCCCGATACCGATTCAGATAACTGAATTTGTGTATCGGCCGATACAGAGTACCGATCCGATACCAGTCGTATATTTCATTATGTTTTAACAGCTGTATACTACTATCCCTGTATGGATGTGATATGATTTCTATCTTTGCTGTCGGTCTGGCTCAGGTTAAACTCTTTGTAAAACATGAACAAACACAAACAATTAATGTCGTAGAACTTTCTTTTATTCTCCAGTTCGGTTATAACGGAAAAAGAACCTAAATTAACTACTTTAACGTAGATTTTCTTTAGGGCTTTATTACGTGGTATCGGATCAATGCATAAACTCCAGTACTTCCCGATACCGATACCAGCGTTTTAGGCAGTATCGGAGCCGATACCGATACTGGTATCGGACCCGATACCGATACTGGTATCGGACCATCTCTAATAATAAGTATAGTATTTTACATCCGTTTTGGTGAGCCCAGAGGGGAAAATATGGCATTTCAAAAGCAGCCTACATTTACGGTAGCTAGCTACCGGTAGACTACAGAGAAAGCGGAACCGGGTTTCGGTACCCAACCCTAGTCAGATCTGGCATTCTCGTGCATTGATTGGCTAGTCAAGGGCTAGCACTCCACCAATCAGATCGGTCATTGAGTCCAACTGCCTATAGGCCAATTCAACAAGTCAAATCGGCCGAAATGAACACACCGAACAGACTCGAGTCACCGAGCTCGCCAGACTGTCCCACGGCCGATTATCAGGTTGGTTAGGTCAGCGCCTTAAGAGAAGGAGAAGAAGAAGAAGAAGAAGAAGGTTCTGTTGGCGTACCTCCTCTCTGGTGCCGTCGGGGTGATCCAGGTAGACGGTGACCTGACCCTGACCGGCGCTGAACGTGTCCACGGTGAACACAGCCGGACGCAGCACTCTGTTCCCCGTCGGCTCAATACCTGCAGAAGAAGAAGATCAACACATACAGTCAGGTTAAAAACAACAACATGCTAGAGCTGCAAAGAGCTGCTTAAATCGATTAGTTGGTTATTAAATGAATCGCCAACTATTTTGATAATCGTTTAATCGGTTTGATTACATTTTTAGTAATGCTAGACAGGAATGTTATCGCAGTCACAATTAGTTCTGGGCCAGGTTCAACCTGCGAGCTCTCTACATCAGGATGCCACCAGCACAATGCTCTCACTCAAATTAATCAGGGGGGGTGTGTGTGTGTGTGTGTGTGTGTGTGTGTGTGTGTGTGTGTGTGTGTGTGTGTGTGTTTCCCTGCTGCCTCTGAAGCCATTTCCAGGTATTTCCTCCTCACAGTTACAGTGTGTGTGTGTCTCTGTGTGTGTCTGTGTAAGTATGTATGTGTGTGTAAGTATATGCATGTGTGAGTTTCTTTCTTCAGACTAGCAGCTGCCCACTTCCTCACATTGTTTCCATTGTTTTCCAATTAGCACACACACACACACACACACACACACACACACACACACACACACACACACACACACACTCTTGTTTGGCCGTTGGTTGTGTTTTTAAAAGTAAATTATATGTATTATATTATTAGGGCTGTGCAGTTAATTACATTTCAGATCATGGGTTTTGGCTCCTAGCGACCACAAAAACAATGTAATTGAGAAAAACAATTATTTTGCACATTACGTTTTTTTTTTACATAAACAAATTTTTTCTTTTGTTCTCAATGAAAAAAAAACGAGAACAAAATAATTTAAAAAACGGAAATTTCACAGTTCAAGGTGTATTCAGTGTTTTTTTAAATTCAAAAAATGCAAAATCTTTCCAATAGTCAATGTTAAATAATTGGGATTTCAATATTGGCCAAAATAATTGGGATTATGATTTATTTCATAATTGAGCAGCTATATATATGCACTGCGTGTGTGTGTGTGTGTGTGTGTGTGTGCGTGTGTGTGTGTACCTGGTCCGTATGCGCGGGCCTTCTTGGGGTTGAGTTTGGGCTTGAGTGGGGCTCCTGGCTTCAGTTTGGCTTTGGGGAACTGAGACAGGTAGGTCATCATGGACTGTTCATCAGCACTGGGATCAATCATCTCCTCTGGAGCCATCACCTGCACACACACACACACACACACACACACACACACACACACACACACACACACACACACACACACACACACACACACACACACACACACACACACACACACACACACACACACACACACACACACACACACACACACACACACACACACACAGACACACACAGACACACTTCAGGTGTGTTTTATACCTAAAGACCCCTTAAAGCAGACTTGGACTGCCAGTGTGAACGTGGAACTCTTGGTTTCAGGTCTTCCACCAGATGTTGCTCCCATTCAGCCACAAGACCATCGGTGAGCTCCAGAACCTTCCGCAGATTTAGGCTACATTTACATTGCTACGTTTTGGTTTAAAAAACAAAAAGGTCTTTTGCTACGTTCACACACACCTCGCATTCACACTGCTCTGGCGTTTCATGGACCCTAAACCGTAGAAAGTGGAAAACACTCTGACCCCGTTTAGGTCAAACGGAGATCTTTGGCCACCTGATTGGGTCACGATGTCTCTGAGACTAGCTACTACTAACTACCAGCAAATTGCACGCCCAGTATTACGAAAATGTTGACGAGATATGCGCTTTGGGCGTGTTAAAAACGGAAATTAGTTCTTCTACCGCACTTGTGTGCATAGAGATCACTTTTGGCTCAGAACTCAACACTCTCCTTGTCCTGAAGAAAACGAAAACAGATTTTATCACATGTGCCTTTTGTTTAGACGGTGATGGCATTTTTGGGGCTTAAAAACGCAAATAATTCAAACCACCCTCCAGAGTGAAAATCTTAAAAAACGCTCCACCGTCGCGTTCCTGTTTAATGGGTAAAAACGCTGTGTGTGTGTGTGTGTGTGTGTGTGTGTGGGTGTGTGTGTGTGTGACCAACTATAGGGGGTGATAGACAGATGGTTTATCCAATCAGCTAACCAGGAGTTTCGCCCCTTCCCAAAAAACAGAAAGTTCCCAGATGGATATGCCGAGCAAATGTGAAGCGATCCATCTGGTGGAGTCAGGTTGTGTGTGTGTGTGTGTGTGTGTGTGTGTGTGTGTGTGTGTGTGTGTGTGTGTGTGTGTGTGTGTGTGTGTGTGTGTGTGTGTGTGTGTGTGTCATATGCACGCAGATTTCCCCCCCCATAATGCTTGTCTAAACACGGAATAAAAAGTGAGACTTTTGGGTTTTCTCTTCAGATCGTGTCCGTCTAAACAGACTAAAACGTCATTGTAGGCCTCAGCATTAAGATTTCTCTACATTGGAACGAAATGGGGCCCAAATCGGGAACACCAGACCCGGTATGTAGACAGGGATGTCCTGACCTCGGTCTCACTGAGTCATTCTGCTTCCCAGGCTATTTTGGACCATTTAAAAAAACTCGTTAGTGTCAAACCTCGAATGGAATAAACTCCTTTTTCCAGGAAACAAAGATGGCCTAAATTAATGTGACGGTGTGACAGGGATGTTCGTCAGCTCTGTTGTTTCTGGAGGAGACTTCCTGCAGGTGTCAGCTGACTGACAGGAAGCAGAGCATGGCCTAACATAGCCACAAAAACATGTAACTCCAAATGAATGATATCAGAATGAAAGAATGGGTCTTCATAATTACTGCTGATGAGGGGGGCAAAAAAAAAAGTGCTCTAATATCTGCAGAGAACCCTTTATAATATGTTAATAGACCACTTTAAGCAATTATTCAAAGGTTGACATAAATACTTTAATTATTTTCCCGGGAACAGCCATTTGTAAGTCATTATAGTAAATTTTTTCGGTTTCAACTCGAGCTGCAACCTCATAACCTTCTAACACAAGTGTGTAAAAAAAAATGAACTGAGGTTCAGTGAGTTTCCTCGGTTGTGAACATTCAGGAAACCGAACAGCGCCTGGGTGAGATGCTGCCAGCGAGCTAATTCAGAATCATAATCTGCTTTAGTGGTCAGGTTGGCGCAAACAAACAGGGAATTTGACTCCGCTTAATATTAGCTCTCTAAGTACAACATTAACACTCACTTAACATATAAGAATAAAAACAGAAGGACAGTGAGAAATGTATAACAAAAATACTGTTAAGTATACAGTATAACAATACAATGTATTAATAACTATTGAAGAGAGGGAGGGAATAGTGCAATATCAGTATAGTCTGAGATTTAAGATTTCCGTTTCAGAGTTGCAGTTCAGTGCAATGGTCAAATATTAATAATTAAACAATATTGTAATCGTAAGGTTGAAAATATACAGTACAGGCCAAAAGTCTGGACACACCTCATTCAATGTGTTTCCTTTTTATTTTCATGACTATTTACATTGTAGATAACTGTAAATAAGTGAAAACATGTCTTATATTTTAGATTCTTCAAAGTAGCCACCCTTTGCTTTTTTTGATAACTCTGCAAACCCTTGGTGTTCTCTCAATGAGCTTCATGAGGTAGTCACCTGAAATGGTTTTACCTTCACAGGTGTGCCTCGTCAGGGTTAATTAGTGGAATTATTTCCCTTATTAATAAAAAAGCAAAGGGTGGCTACTTTGAAGAATCTAAAATATAAGACATGTTTTCAGTTATTTCACACTTTTTTGTTAAGTACATAATTCCATATGTGTTCATTCATAGTTTTGATGCCTTCAGTGAGAATCTACAATGTAAATAGTCATGAAAATTATACCCAACCCTAGTGCTAAAATGTTCAATAAATACAATTTAATTGGCTTTACTTTATATTTTACTTCATTTTTTTTAAAATAAGAGTGCAGGAGTTAACAGCTTCATGAATGTCTACCTTTCTAATACCACAGCCCTTTGATAAATTATATTGCAATGACAATATCTGTAAGTATGTAGAAATATGAAAGCATACCTTCTAACCCCCAATAAACTTTACCGAGATTAATTATCCAAGTAAAGGGTGTGATATAGGTTAAAAAGTCCCACTGAAGAAGCAGATGTGGACTCTTACCTGCGGGATGCCCAGCCAGTCATCAGCCAGCTGCATGGCTTCAGTGGCATTCTCCACTGGTTTCACTGGATCCCAGGTCTCCCAGTCTGGACACAGGCCTGCAAACGAGACACACACACACACACACACACACTGTCAACCACAACAACTTACAGAGTAGAGTTTAGATTTTCTGCCCGAGGCCAGCCCGATATTTCCCGCCACTGTCCTCAGGCCAGGCCCTTGATCAAGCATTTGTGTTTTTGTAATCATTACTTTATTAGCATAATTGGGCCTGGGTATATGTCTAAACTGGGCTAAAAATGTTTTATTTATAGCTCCTTTACACCTATGTGACGCACATTGTACGTGCGTAACGTGGTGCATGTCTCTACAGCGCGTGGACAGCCAATCACAGGCATTATTAGATCTTGGTACAAGCATGCTGTGTGTTTATTGGCTCACCGATGCGGATGAGATTGAAATTAAAAATTAAATTGTTCAATACTCAATACTAGACAGACAGACAGACAGACAGACAGACAGACAGACAGACAGACAGACAGACAGTACCTGGTGCACAGCTGTCTACCAGTGCTCCCAGTGCCTTGCCATTCCTCCAGTCTTGGCTGAAGTTGTTGATTGGCAGATCAGGGATTTTGTGTTGGATCCAGCCCAGCAGACGCTGCTTAGGGGTCTTTGACTCCGCCTGAACAAACAAGCACCGACAAAGTCAGTCAGCTTTCTAACAGTGGTAACTTTTATATAGACCTTAGTGGTCCTCTAATACTGTATCTGAAGTCTCTTTTATATAGACCTTAGTGGTCCCCTAATACTGTATCTGAAGTCTCTTTTATATAGACCTTAGTGGTCCCCTAATACTGTATCTGAAGTCTCTTTTATATAGACCTTAGTGGTCCCCTAATACTGTATCTGAAGTCTCTTTTATATAGACCTTAGTGGTTCCCAAATACTGTATCTGAAGTCTCTTTTATATAGACCTTAGTGGTTCCCAAATACTGTATCTGAAGTCTCTTTTATATAGACCTTAGTGGTCCCCTAATACTGTATCTGAAGTCTCTTTTATATAGACCTTAGTGGTCCCCTAATACTGTATCTAAAGTCTCTTTTATATAGACCTTAGTGGTCCCCTAATACTGGTCTTGACCAACTGCCTCTTTGCTCATTTGAAAGCCATGATGCGTCTCTCTCTCTCTCTCATGGGGGGGCCAAATTCTCTGGCTGTGCAAAGCAGAGAAAGGGGAGGTAACCTTTCCCTTTATGACCTCATAAGGAGAAGATTCCTGATTGGTCCATCTGAGCTTTCATTTTCTCAAAAGGCAGAGCAGGATACCCAGGGCTCGGTTTACACCTATCACCATTTCTAGCCACTGGGGGGGGGGCATGGGCAGGCTGGGGGAACTCATATTAATGTTAAAAAAAAAACTCATAAAGTGAAATTTTCATGCCATGGGACCTTTAATGCCTATTCTTGTGTGAAGTCATGAGATGAACGTTCGATAGTAAAAACTTGAACCTTTAAAAAAACCTTAAAGCTTTGAGCTTGAACCTCCTTTTAACTGTCTTTTATATATGTTAAAAATGTTTTTACTATTCTTACCTACGTTGTGCAGGTTTTTAATACACCTAATATTCTTTATTTGCTTCTTTTTTTTTAAACTGATGTTTTTATGACTAGTCTGTTTTATTTTGTTTTGTGAAGCATTGTAACGTGGATTTTGAAAAGTGCGTTATAAATAAAAAAGCTAATAAATGAAGGCTTTTTTGGCCCCCGATCCGATTTTTTTAAATATTGAGTCTCCATCCAATACTTGTATTTGCCTAGATAACAGAACTGCACATTTTTTTGTTTACAAAAATAACCAACAACAAAGTAACTAAAAGATGTGTTCAGTTAATACATTTAGCTTAGTGCAGCTAGAATTTAATTTTGCAGAATGTACTGACGGAAATGATCGGAGTAAGGTGATCGGGCTGACTGTCGATCCCAGATCAGTTCAAAAATGCCCATATCGGCTCCGATCTGATACTCCGTGATAATCCCTACGATTAAAAACTCAGCTGGGTTTGTTACCTCTTCATCTTCGCCCTCCCACACTGGCATGGAGATGGAGTAGTGCAGAATCAGAGTCCAGACCAGACCCAGGATCAGCTTCAGGTTCCCATCCACGATGGCTTTAGAGTCTGAAGGAGAGAAACAGACAGACCTGAGATCAGATACGAGTTGTGTTCAAATACACCCACAACTTAACGTCTACAAAACCAATTCCCTAACCAGCATTCAACAGACCCATTACAGCACTGTGTGACTGATAACATGACTTTAACGATAATATTTCATTTCAGTTCCTACAGTCAAAGGCAAAGTAAAGTTGAACTGCAGACACCACAGCTTTAGGCTATGTTTAGATGGAAACGATCTGAAGAGAAAACGCAAAAGTGGCGTTGAGTTCTCACTTTTTATTCCGCGTTTATACGAGAATTTTAGGGGGGAAATCTGCGTGTGTGAGAGTCTATGTAGTATGCACGGCAGACGGCTAGGTGGTGGCCTTCCTTCCACTTCTCTCTCTGGAAGCGCCAAGAGAACTACAAAAGCTGGACAGACGAGGTGGTGGACACACACACACACACACACACACACAAACACACACACACCTGTATTACTATCTTTGTGGGGACTTGTCTTTGACATAATGCATTCCCTAGCCCCTTACCCTAACCTTAACCATTACAACTAAATGCCTTACCTTAACCCTTACCTTAACCTTAACCATTACAACTAAATGCCTAACCTTAACCCTTACCCTCACCCTATGCATTTCCTAATTCTATCCCCTAATCCTAAAACCAAGTCTTAACCCTCAAACAGCCCTTTAAACTTGTGGGGTCCAGCATTTTGGCCCCACAAAGCTGTCGGGACCTCACAAGTATACTGTATTCTCTGGTTTTTGGACCCCATGAATATAGTAAAACAGACACACAGACACACACACACACACACACACACAGACACACACACACACACATACACATACACACACAGGAACGCGACAGTGGAGTGTTTAAGATTTCCACTCTGGAGGATGGTTTCACTTTTATGAGTTTTTAAGCTCTAAACAAAAAGGCACATCTGATAAAACATATTTTGTCATTTTCACCCGCGAGAGTAATCGTGTAAACAGGGCCCGAATCTGCTGCCACTTCTGATCAACCTGTTTGGCCTCCCAGCCTAAAGAGTCGCAGTTTATTCACAGACTGGGATAAAAAAAATAAAAAAAAAGTGCAGCACTGAATACAAACCTGCTCCAAGAACAGAGTGCTGCAGGGTAACGTTACTCATTAATCTGACCTCACAGTACCAGCTGGTCCCTCACACCAACACACCATACCACACACACACCACACCCACACACACACCAACACACACACCAACACACCACACACACACACACACAAAAGCCAAGTTCAGAGTGAAGCACACATAACATTCCAGTCATTTTTAATCTCTCCCTCTACATTTCTCCTATAATAACATATTCTTTAAAAAGGGAAACACAGACATTAATGAGAATTTGCTTCAGACACAAGGGCAGGGTGAAAATACGGTGGGTGAATTACTGGAATTGTTGGGTCTTTGTAAATTATAGAGTGTGGTCTAGACCTACTCTATCTGTAAGGTGTCCTGAGATAACTCTTGTTATGATTTAATACTATAAATAAAATTGAATTGAATTATGATGGGGTCCAGTTTCAAAATAATCAGATAGCTAAAAGTGGTACTACTTAAAATAAGCAAAAGACGTTAGGGTACCGAAACTGCGCCTTCGAACTGTACCTCTCATTCACCCAATCACACGCCAGTGGCCACAGGCTACCTGACCAATCAGGAGCACCTTGGAGTTAAGAGTCTTGCTCAAGGGCACTTTGACTCTATGTTTAGAGGACAAGCTGCTGTACCTGCTATAATGCAATCAACATTTCTGTCAGTGTAGGAATCCTGTGGAGAGCTGGGAGCAGGTATGTGATTGGTCAATGTAGCGAGCTAACGGGAGTGCATGCATGCACACACACACCCCTCAGGAATGTTGAGAAAGGAGTTACTTGTTAAATCGGTTTTTAAACACAATCACCTCACTCATATATGTGGCTTTTTTTGTTGCTTATTTACCTTAACAGTTAATAAGCCTATATTCAATTTCATTAACACTTATTTCAAAATGGTAGCAGAGGCGAGGCTCCTCCACTACAAAATGCTGCTGGAAACTAACTAAATATATAACTAACTAAATATATAACTAACTAAATATATAACTAACTAACTAAATATATAACTAACTAAATATATAACTAACTAACTAAATATATAACTAACTAAATATATAACTAACTAACTAACTAAATATATAACTAACTAAATATATAACTAAATATATAACTAAATATATAACTAACTAACTAAATATATAACTAACTGTCTGTGCGTCTCTGTGTGTGTGTGTGTGTGTGTGTGTGTGTGTGTCTGTGGGAGTGTGTGTGTCTTTGTCTGTGTGTGTGTGTGTGTGTGTGTGTGCATCTGTGTGTGTGTGTGTGTGTGTGTGTGATCCTGTAATCCACCTGGTGAATTTGCTGCTCTGCTTCACTGTCAGCAGACCAGCTGGGGTCCAAACATGTTTCAGCAGCTCTCAGGTTTAGGTGGAGCGTTGAGAGACTGTTGCCTCACCCACGGGTGACACAACACAACACACATCCAGCCTTTAAAACACACACACTCACACAAAGGAGAGGTTGCAACATCCTACTCTCTTGCATTACACACACACTTTCCTCCCTCCTTTCTTTTCCTCTCCAAGGTTGACCTGCCACACCTGTGTGAGAGTGTGTGTGTGTGTGTGTGTGAGTAAGTGTGTCACCGCCAGCTGCCTCTCCAGCAAACATCCTGTCGGTGAGCAGTGCTAGTCAGTGGCCTTTCTCACACACACACACACACACACACACACACACACACACACACACACACACACACACCTAGTTTATGGGCTCTATCTTGCACCCAGTGCAGCGCAAAGCCCGACCCAAGAGTCTTTGCTAGTTTAAGACCGACCCAGTTGTCAGATTCCCCATCCAGCGCCCACTTCTTTTAAATATCAAATGCACCTGCACCCATCTGTGGCCCATGGGCGCGCTGGTCTTACAGGGAGGTGTGTTCAGGTGCATTTTGGGAGTATTGCTATCTTGAGGCAGCAGGAAGTGATCACACCATTGACCAACTAAAACCTGGTCTAAAGTCAATAACGCAGCATTTCATTGTTATTTTAACAGTGCATTGGTAAAATGCTGCTAGGCTCATGCACACACACTATGCTTGTTACACACACACACACACACACACACACACACACACACACACACACACACACACACACACACACACACACACACACACACACACACACACACACACACACACACACACACACACACACACACACACACAGGGTGTAAATCCTCCATCATAACAGTAATTCTCCAAGGTCCAAACGCGCCTGGCTTTTAAAGGGAATGGGAGATGATCTCTGATTGGTTGATGAATGGGAGATGATCTCTGATTGGTTGATTGCATGTTACGCCCTAAAACACACCTGTGATTGATGAAGACACTAAGGACAACCCTTTAGGACCAGGCGCCCGGCACACAGACCCTCTTTACAGCCGTCAAACGAGATCGTTAAAATATGGCCCTGCAGCTCTTAATTGGTATTTTTGTACCTTACCTTTAAGCAGCTTGTTTTTGTTTCCCTCCCTCCCTCCCTCCCCTCTGGGACAGTAGTTTCTAGTTCTAACCTTTTTCAGCCTGTGGCCCATTAACCCAAAGCACTTTCTATTTTTGACCCATTGTCACCATGTTGCATAAGTCTCTGGGTTATGAGCAGGTCAAAGGTCTTGTTTTAATGAATAAGGGGGGGGAGGGGTCGGGACAGGGGCCCTGTGAACATTGTGAAGGTTCTCTAGTAGGGCGGTTACTTTTTCAAAAAGTTTGAATTATTATTATTATTATTATTATTATTATTATTATTATTATTATTATTATTATTATTATTATTTTAGCATTTAAACTTAATTTCATTCAAAACCGTCTGTCTCTGTCTGAGAGAGTGTGTGTGTCTCTGTCTGAGAGAGAGTGTGTGTGTGTGTCTGAGAGAGAGTGTGTGTGTGTGTCTGAGAGAGAGTGTGTGTGTGTCTCTGTCTGAGAGAGAGTGTGTGTGTGTGTCTGAGAGAGAGTGTGTGTGTGTCTGAGAGAGTGTGTGTGTGTGTGTCTGAGAGAGTGTGTGTGTGTGTGTGTCTGAGAGAGTGTGTGTGTGTGTCTGAGAGAGAGTGTGTGTGTGTGTGTCTGAGAGAGAGTGTGTGTGTGTGTGTCTGAGAGAGAGTGTGTGTGTGTGTGTGTGTCTGAGAGAGTGTGTGTGTGTCTGAGAGAGAGTGTGTCTGAGTCTCTCTCTCTCTCTCTGACACAGTTTTGTGAGTAACCAGGCTATCTCCATGGCAGCCTATTGTTCACATACAGGACGAGTGTAAGCGAAAGACAAAGAGAGAGGGAGGGGGGAGAGAGAGAAAGGGTTACAAAAACAAATGCAGTGAGTCAAAACAGTGATAGAAGAAGAGCAAAACAGGAAACACCCTCCAAATTGTTTGTGGTATCCACAGACAGGAGCTCTCGCTGTAATGTGGTAAATATGTTGATATAATGTTAGTCCTTTTACGTGAAATTTAAACAAAATGTTGCTGTTCAGTTCTTAATGTTAACCTGGTGCATTATAAACACATATTTGAGGGGTTGCTTCCTGCTTGTACAAAAGAATCTCTTTTATATCCAAGCAAAACTGGTAATGTAGCTGAAATTTCCCTGACATAATGGATATTGAATTGGAAATTGGGGACCTTGTGAATGGAGAAATCCTTGCCGATACCCAGCCCTAGTCTCCTGAACAAAGACACAGACCTAATGTGAACAACACTGATGTCATGTTCTGGGTCTGGTCCAAAGAACACAACCATAAAATACAGCAGCACGCACACACACACACACCTGGGCAGGTAATGACAAATCCTATCAATCATATCCTTCATGACTTTAAGGAATTTACTGGGGCTGTTAAACACAATGGGTACTTGACCCCGCCCAGCCCAAATAAAGCGAGGATCTCCTGTGAAAGTGGGCCCTGGAGCAGTGGTTTTCAGAGACTGGATGGAGACCCTGACTCATAACCCTTTTCCACCACAATTCGTGTGCGTATATGCGGATTTGTAAACAGTAAGGTAAGTAGGGGAGGCTAGGGCCAGATGTTAGTGAGTGTATGTGGCTTCTTTGGCCAGGGAAAGGGGGATCAGATGAGATTTGAAATTTAAAAAAAAAAAGGTTGAAATAAGACTGTCCTGAGTATCTGGGGACTATGCTAGCCTGGCTCGGCCCTCCTGCGTACTTCAATTTTATTTGTAAGGGACAGTGTGCAATTTAAAACAAATGTAATCCTTTAATACATTGCACCAGAGTGCATCTGTAATCCCACGGAAAGCACAAATACAACAATCTAAAAGCCAAACAATGCTTAATTACTAATGAAATGTACCAGAGTCTCGTAGGGCCAGACTATGCCTATGAATCAGGATCCAGTGAAATAAACCCTGATCCTCTCTTTACTCTGCCAGAATTATGCTGCACATGAGAGTGAAAATTAATTGTGTGAATGTGAAAAAAATGATTTGTGCGCACCAATACGAGATTAGCTAAATGCACGGAATCGGTTATCTAATCTCTCCCGTTTCTTCTCTTTCTTACAAAGAGCAGAATACAAAACATTCAGGTAGCAGCTTTTCCTCATCTTAGCCAGGGCCGAAGACACCAGTAGGCTATATCAGCTGTCACCCATTCACTTTTGGAAGACCCTCCACTGTGTTTCTGTAGTTTCAGCGATTTGTCTTCTCTCCATCGGATTTCAAGATCTATCTAGATATCTTCGATTAGATTCAACTTTATTGCAATTTAGCAGCGTCTAGCTACAGAGCCAATGGAATGAAGCTGACATCCAACCAAAAGTGCAAAAGAAGCCTTAAATACCAAAGTGCAGGTTGAGTACAGTATTCTGTGCAGTTGTGCAGTTATGTAGACGATAGAGATCAATTATGTACAACAGTATAGTTGGATAAATACAGGTTTTCCAGATGACAGGTCTACAGTGACAGATACGGAGTATAGAGAGGTTATGTACAGAGTACCCAAAACTGTGTGTTAGCAACTCAAATATCAATAATTTAACCTTTAAATCGGCTTATATTATCTTACTGCAGAAATATATTGCATCCGTGTAGGCCTATATGCCGGCTGCTTGGTAACCTTTCAGTAGGCTACAGAAATGCCAAACAAGGTTGGAGGACATTTAAAAACAGTGTCTCTATAGGTTACATATTTTGTCCCTCAGAAAACACTTACAACTAGGGCTGTCCTCGACTAAAGAAATTCTTGGTCGACTAACACTTATAGGATTTTGTCGACTAATCGATTAGTTGATTTAATTGACAGAGCTGTGCTCTTTGAGAGGTGGTTAAGACTAGAAAAGCACAATATAAATGTAGTTAATTAACCATCTGTAAAACTGAGTTTCTCCACAATTAATCCTGCAAAAGCACCACTTTAAATCTTGTGTTTACCATAAATGTTTCTTGGAAATAAGTAATTAAGCATGAATAAGCATAAAAAATGTCGACTAAAACCAAAACGACTGATTAGTCGACTAATCGACTAAGAGGTGGCAGCCCTAATTTTATTTTATATATATATATATATATATATATAATATATTTTATATAAAACATTTATTTTTTTACACAGTAAAATGTCCCAATTAGTTTGGATCTTCACCACAATTCTTTAGAAAAATCAAAATCTAAGAGAACCAGATTGTTTGTTTAATCTTTATTTTTTAAACTCCCAAAAAGGCCTCAATTGCCTCAATTGTCTACTTTTCAGTGTTAACATTCAACTACAACCTTTAAAAAAGGCTCATGACTCATGACTGCAGTCAGCTTCTCTTTCATTCAGAGATTTATCTGTCCGCAAATCCATTCACAAAAAGGTCTCCGTTTAATTCAGCCCGGATCTGCGTGAAGTGTTTGAGCCTCTCAGATAAACGTGTGTTTGAGGCCGCTGCAGATACCTGCTGATTTGTTGACCCGTTGCTATGGAGACACAACAATGCCAAGGCAACACGGAAACTAATGGAGATGCGGGGGCTGGGAGGGTTTAAGTTTGCATTGGGAGAGACAAAGAATGTGCTCAAGGAGAAACGGAAAGTGAAGGAGTTAGATAAAATAAGAGAAAGGGTGTGTGTGTGTGTGTGTGTGTGTGTGTGTGTGTGTGTGTGTACACCTGTTTTACTATATTCGTGGGGTCCAAAAACCGGAAAATACAGTACCCCACAAGTTTAAAGGGCTGTTTGAGGGTTAAGACTTGTTTAGAGGATTAGGGTTAGAATTAAGTTATGGTTAGGGTGAGGGTAAGGGTTAAGGTTAGGCATTTAGTTGTGATGGGTAAGGTTAGGGTAAGGGTTAAGGTTAGGCATTTAGTTGTGATGGTTAAGGTTAGGGTAAGGGTTAAGGTTAGGCATTTAGTTGTGATGGTTAAGGTTAGGGAAGGGGCTATGGAATGCATTATGTCAATGATGGATCCCACAAATATAGTAAAACAAACGTGTGTGTGTGTGTGTGTGTGTGTGTGTGTGTGTGTGTGTGTGTGTGTGTGTGTGTGTGTGTAAAAGGTGAATCGGGTAGGAACAAAATGCCTCTCTTATCAGCGTGGCACACCCTCTCTCTGTTGCAGGAAATTACACAATGAGCCAACAGAAGACTACAGAAATAGCTGCTCTGTGATCCCAACAGTCTGCTGAGTCCAGTCAGACTAATAACTAGTGATAGACCGATTTTATCGGCCGGCCGATATATCGGGCCGATATTTGTGTTTTTACGTGTACAGGCGTCCACAGGCAGCTCTGTGTTGCTGGAGACGCTGCACTGCATCGGCATCGTTTATTGGAGCAGTTTGGAGGATTTGGTTTCAAATCTGAACATAGGTTCCAAATTTAAAGCGCCCATATTATGCTCATTTTCAGGTTCATAACTGTATTTTAAGGTTGTACCAGAATAGGTTTACATGGTTTAATTTTCAAAAAACACCATATTTTTGTTGTACTGCACAGCTCTCTCTCACTGCTGCAGATCCTCTTTTCACCTGGTTTCTGTTTTAGCTACAGAGTGAGACCTCTTTTCTTCTTCTGTACTACTTTGATTGCATTCACACATGCTCAGTAGCTCAGATGTAGCTCATGTCAGCTAGCTAACTCTAGAGACAGTAAAAGAAAGCCTGTTTCTCCAACTTCAGTCAGTTCCAAGGCAGGATTAGCTGGGAGACTTCTTCTAAATGAGGGAGCACATGGAAGTAGTTCTTCTGGAGATTATGGTGAACTAGTGTGTGTTGTAGCGGTGCTCTGCTATTGAGAACGACGTAGCTTGCTAGCGCTAACACTATGAGCTAACGGTTGTGGTCAGCCAGCTCGTTTCGGACTGTGACGTCACAGTCCGAGCCGATGTTGACCAGCTCACCAGGAGACTGAAGGCAGGACACATTCAGAAACCAGATCTCACTCAGAACACCATGGATGGATTGTTTTCAAAGTGTGTAGGTGTGTGGAAGCACCAGAGACACAAAAGAACACCCCAAATCACCAGAAAAAGTGATTTTTTCATAATATGGGTACTTTAACATGCGCGAGTTTTGGTGTCCGTAGCGGGCCAGGTGCTTGTTGTGTTGCAGCCTTGGAGCTCAGTAGGCGGTGCTCTAGTCTGGCTTTATTTTACGTTGGAAAAAGCCCCGTCAAACCGCAACCCACCTTTGAATCAAAATAACAGTAGGGCTGCTCAATTATGAAAAAAAAAAATATATAATCACTATTATTTCGGTCAATATTAAAATCGCGATCATTTAACACGATTACTCGTTGAATTCTGAAAAGATGTTGCAATTATTGAACTTAAAAAACTGTCAAAAGTTAAATAAATCAACAGTAAAAAAAAAAAACAAAACATACAACTGAGTTTACTTACAAAACATAATGAGCTAATTAATTGTTTTTTCTCGATTATTCTGTTTCTGTGATCATTATGATCCAAAATCATGATCACGATTACATTTCGATTACTTGCACAGCCCTAAATAAAACTTTCCTCTTATTTGTGAAATAAGCATGTGACCCCAACATGCCTTCATCACACACTGGTTAGAGAAAATTTGCCAAACACAATTGTCACTCATCTGGCGATAGCGATGTGCTTTCCTACGATGTGAATTCAACATTAAGTTGATACATTTAACTATTTTAGAGGCTGTGGATGTTGTTTACTTCATTAATGTGTTTACTGGGTTAATGGACCGAGGATGGAAGGAGGATTCAGGATTCGGTTTCGGCAGAATCTAAAGGAATACCACCGTTTGTTGAAATAGTTCTTATCACTGTCTACCCTGGCTGTAGATAGGGTGGGGTCTCCTCTAGCTGTAGATAGGTGGGGTCACCCCACCTATCTCCAGCTAGAGGAGACCCCACCTATCTCCAGCTAGGGGAGACCCCACCTATCTCCAGCTAGAGGAGACCCCACCTATCTCCAGCTAGAGGAGACCCCACCTATCTCCAGTTAGAGACCCCACCTATCTACAGCTAGAGGAGACCCCACCTATCTACAGCTAGAGGAGACCCCACCTATCTACAGCTAGAGGAGACCCCACCTATCTACAGCTAGAGGAGACCCCACCTATCTCCAGCTAGGGGAGACCATGATAAGCCCTATTTCAACAAACAGTGGTGTATCCCTTTAAATGCTAATGAAAAAAAAAAACTGTAAAAAAAGACAACCTTGGAAAAAGACGGTAGAAAGAAGGAAGGAAGGCAAGAATAGGTAGAAAAAAAGTATCAAAAACTTCAAAAACAGTGACATAACTTCAAAGAAAGAAGGAAGGCAAGAATAGATCCAAAGAAGGCGACAAAAATGTCAAATTTTTGGTAGAAAAAATAAATAAAAATAAAGTCTACATAAAGAGAATCAATGTGTTCTGGACAACAGTCTTGTAACTATTAAACATTTTGTTAAATACATCCAGGGGAGACACACGCTGGCGTATCCCTTTGACCAGTGGATTCGGTATTCGGCCGAGCCCCAAAAATCTGGATTCGGTTCATCCCTAGTTTCAAGAAAGGTGCTGTATGTGTCCACAACGCACGGAACATCGTGGCAGCGCAACCGGTACAAGTCCACATCAGTCAAATTAGCATCCCTAGACGCTGCATTATTATCAGTCCCTCCAGAAAAAAACAAAAACCTGATTATGCGATCGCATAATTCATAATAATAATTCATTGGATTTTTTTCAAATATGCCGCATATTGCCGATTTCCGCGCAAAATATGCGGTTACTTGCATGATTTCATAATCCCCGCATTTTCGTTGCAAAAAAGTCCCATTATATATCTCAGCAGAAAGTTGAAAAATGTTGCCTTTACCTCACGAGAGCAGCCATTTAGCCCCTGTTGCCATGGGAACGTTATGAAGTGATGTAATTACGCGACGTGAACATCATCGAAAAGCTGGGTGATGGAGGTTGAATCTGACGTTTACTTTGAGTCTCTTAAGTTGGTATCCAATAAGAAAGATATCTTACTCCAATCTCTTTGTTTAAATGCTCCTGCTGTATATTATTATTATTATTATTATTATTATTATTATTATTATTATTATTAAAATATATACACATACATACACAATTTTGAAAGTCTGTCTCTTTTGTATCTTTATTTCCCTGTTTAGACAATTACTTTTAATTTTACTTTATTATATTATTTGTATATATGTTTGTATCTTATTTGTTTACGTATTGCAATGACTGAATATCTGTAAACTATTTTTGGAAATGAAGTTTAAAAAAAAAAAGCAGGGTGTGTGTGTGGGGGATAAAAAAAAAAAATAATCACTTTTTTTCCTCTTTTTCATCAAACCAGTTTTGGCAAGTTCCTGCAATTTCATCGAATAAAACTGCATAAATATCCCTCATATTCCATCGCATTTTTTAAGAAAACGTGCTGCATAATCAAGATTTTTAAGGATCATAAGAAACAGAATCAGAAAGGGTTTTATTGCCAAGTACGTTTTTTAAGACATACAAGGAATTTGTTTTGGTGTTGTTGGTGCACATCACACATTCTCTAAATGGAATATTAAACAATATAAGTATAAACAATATAAGTATATTTACACGCGCCAGATGTCAGGGTGTATCCAAGCAGTGTACATCCGAGGAGCCAGACGAATTTAATTAATTTATATACGAAACACATTTAGAAGCCTTTTGCTCAGATTTCTCCCTTTCAATCCAACACACACAGACACACACACACACGTCAGGTAACTGTACCACACTGTTGTCAGAGTTGAATACCTGTCTCTGTGTGTGTGTGTGTGTGTGTGTGTGTGTGTGTGTGTGTGTGTGTGTGTGTGTGTCTCTGAGTGTCTCTGAGTGTCTCTGAGTGTCTGTGATGTGTGTGTGATGTGTGTGTGTTGTGTGTCTGTGTGTCTCTCGCTCTCTGTGTGATGTGTGTCTTTGTGTGTGTGTGTGTGTGTGTGTGTGTGTGTGTGTCTCTGTGTGTCTCTCTCTGTGTGTGTGTGTGTGTGTGTCTGTGTGTCTCTCTCTCTGTGATGTGTGTCTGTGTCTCTCTCTCTCTGTGTGTGTGTGTGTCTCTGTGTGTGTGTGTGTGTGTGTGTGTGTGTGTGTGTGTCTCTCTCTCTCTGTGTGTGTGTGTGTGTCTCTCTCTCTCTGTGTGATGTGTGTCTGTGTGTGTGTGTGTGTGTCTCTCTCTCTGTGATGTGTGTGTGTGTGTGTGTGTGTGTCTCTCTCTCTCTGTGTGTGTGTGTGTGTGTCTCTCTCTCTCTGTGTGATGTGTATCTCTCTGTGTGATGTGTGTGTCTCTGTGTGTCATGTGTGTGTCTCTGTGTGTGTGATGTGTGTCTCTGTGTGTGTGTGTGTGTGTGTGTGTGTGTGTGAGATGTGTGTGTGTGTGTGTGTGTGTGTGATGTGTGTGTGTGTCTCTCTCTCTGTGTGATGTGTGTGTGTGTGTGAGAGATGTGAGGTGTGTGTGTGTGTGTGTGTGTGTGTCTCTCTCTGTGTGTGTGTGTGTGTGTGTGTGTGTGTGTGTGTGTGTGTGTGTGTGAGATGTGTGTGTGTGTGTTTGTGTGTGTGTCTCTCTCTCTGTGTGTGTGTGTGTGTGTGTGTGTGTGTGTGAGAGATGTGTGTGTCTGTGTGTATGTGTCTCTCTCTCTGTGTGTGTGTGTGTGTGTGTGTGTGTGTGTGTGTGTGTGTGTGTGTGTGTGTGTGTGTGTGTGTGTGAGAGATGTGTGTGTCTCTGTGTATGTGTCTCTCTCTCTCTGTGTGATGTGTGTGTCTGTGTGTGATGTGTGTGTCTGTGTGTGATGTGTGTGTCTCTGTATGTCTCTCTCTCTGTGTGATGTGTGTCTCTCTCTCTCTCTGAAAACAGCTGTTCCTTCACTAGATGACTACATCAGCGTCTCACAAACACACACACGTTCTGCTTCCTACCCAACAATTTACTGCTGAACAGAACATTTGACGCCTGAGGCCGATCATCACACTGATGTCAGCTTACACCAAAAAACATTTCACCGTCCCGCACCACAGGGACAAAACCCCATTTTATGGAGTCATGATTGTTTGGATAATATACCCATATCATGACTCACCAAAATGCAATACAACCTTGCTCAATAAATTAATTAGACAAAAAAAGTTAAAGTGCCCATATTCTGCTCTTTTTTAGGTTCTTAATTGTATTTTGAGGTTGTACCAGAATAGGTTTACATGGTTTAAATATAAAAAAAAAACACCATATTTTTGAACATTGCTGCAGCTCCTCTTTTCACCCTGTGTTCAGGTCTCCGTTTTAGCTACAGAGTGAGACATCTCACTGCTGTAACATCTTTGTTGTCAGGCGCACATGCTCAGTAGCTAGGTAAGGACTACATGCTCAGTAGCTAGGTAAGACTACATGCTCAGTAGCTAGGTAAGACTACATGCTCAGTAGCTAGGTAAGACTACATGCTCAGTAGCTAGGTAAGACTACATGCTCAGTAGCTAGGTAAGGACTACATGCTCAGTAGCTAGGTAAGGACTACATGCTCAGTAGCTAGGTAAGGACTACATGCTCAGTAGCTAGGTAAGGACTACATGCTCAGTAGCTAGGTAAGGACTACATGCTCAGTAGCTAGGTAAGGACTACATGCTCAGTAGCTAGGTAAGGACTACATGCTCAGTAGCTAGGTAAGACTACATGCTCAGTAGCTAGGTAAGGACTACATGCTCAGTAGCTAGGTAAGACAACATGCTCAGTAGCTAGGTAAGGACTACATGCTCAGTAGCTAGGTAAGGACTACATGCTCAGTAGCTAGGTAAGGACTACATGCTCAGTAGCTAGGTAAGGACTACATGCTCAGTAGCTAGGTAAGACTACATGCTCAGTAGCTAGGTAAGACTACATGCTCAGTAGCTAGGTAAGACTACATGCTCAGTAGCTAGCTAAGACTACATGCTCAGTAGCTAGGTAAGGACTACATGCTCAGTAGCTAGGTAAGGACTACATGAGCTAGCTAGCAGTTTCTCCAACTTCAGTCAGTACAAGGCAGGATTAGCCGGGAGACTTCTTCTAAACGAGTGTGCACTTCCAACTTTGCGTGGAATACCAGCAGAACAGGGACATGGAAGTAAGTCAGTCAGTCAGTCAAATACAATTTATTTTGAAGATTAGGGTGAATTTGTGTGTGTTGTAGCAGTGTTTTGCCAATGGTAACGAGCTAGCATGCTAACTGTTAGCCCCCTCGCTTTGCCTAGTGACGTAGAAAGCCGTGCAGCATCGATGTTTTTTTCAAAGTGTGTATGTGTGTGGAAGCACCAGACCCAAAATAACACCCCAAATCCCAAACAAAGTGATTTTTTTTTTCATAATATGGTAATAATATTCTACTATTAACGTCATACAATATGAAAATAAGTACATTTTTTACAAACCTGTTACAGATGGGTCAGACTGGTTTGTTTTAAAAAGGGCACAAGCCAGAACATTTCAGAACCAATGAGATACAGTAGATAATCCATCCTTAAATGCAGACCTGATGTTCACTGTGATGGATTACCCAACTGTAGCGAGTCTTAAGAGTCTACGGTGATGTGAAGTACACCGCGCTTGCAGGCTAAAATGTTAAAAATCACTGGTACGATCCTTAAGGTTTTGAAACGGTTTAAATACATCATTGACAGTTACAGAATTACACAACAGAGCATCATTACATTGTAATTAGAAACTCACTGAGGCTGAAAAACAATTTAAAGGTCTGGAGGGGAAAGTGAATTTTGGGTGGAAATGCCCTTTAAAACAAAGGACAGGAGGTTCCTGAAGCGGAAAACAGGATGTGGAGCTACCGTGTGTGTGTGTGTGTGTGTGTGTGTGTGTGTGTGTGTGTGTGTGTGTGTGTGTGTGTGTGTGTGTGTGTGTGTGTGTGTGTGTGTGTGGGTCTGACCCATGGTACAAATCACACACAGATTCCTCAATGGTGAGATCATAACCCCGCCCACCCCTTATTCACCAAACACACACATTTCAACACCCCCTTCCCAATGGATGATTGCAAATTAACAAGACACAATCTCACTCACACTACATTTACTTACACAAATTACTTACACAATTACACTCAATTTAAACATAACCATAAACACACACACAGCAGGTATACTGTTCAAACTGCTGTCAAGTCAGTTACTAACAAATTTACACACACACACACACACACACACACACACACACACACACACACTATTATTTAGTGCAAAACTTGACCCATGCTGGTCTCACAGGGAGGTGTGTTCAGGTGCATTCTGGGCGTGCTGGTCTTACAGAGAGGTGTGTTCAGGTGCATTCTGGGCATGCTGGACTTACAGAGAGGTGTGTTCAGGTGCATTCTGGGCATGCTGGACTTACAGTGAGGTGTGTTCAGGTGCATTCTGGGCATGCTGGTCTTACAGAGAGGTGTGTTCAGGTGCATTCTGGGCATGCTGGACTTACAGTGAGGTGTGTTCAGGTGCATTCTGGGCATGCTGGTCTTACAGAGAGGTGTGTTTATATTGTATCTCTTTATATTGTATATTGCTATCTTGAGACAGCGGGAACTGATCGCGTCATTGACCTATTGACTTACTGGGTAAGGCTGATACAAACAGGAAATGCAAATCACTTGAATAATAGCTCAGGTCTTGCGCATGCATGGATGTATCAAGAGAACGTGAACGTGGAGAGTGCACATTTAGGCAGTAGTAGCGTTATAAAATGTAACTGCACAACAGCTGCTAGTGATAACAAGATGTTAACCATATGTTGAATTAACCACCGGTAGTCAAGCCAATGTCGTCTGTTTTCTTTTCGCAAAGGAGTCATGCGATAGGGGCGTGACCAGTCAGGGAAAGACCCCTAACTGATGAGTTTTCAAACTAAAACCAGGTGAGCAGCGTTCTCGGAAAACACCGGAGGAGTGTGGAGGCGAGGCAGAAACATGGCAGAAAACATGCCTTTTAAAGCAAAAACGTATTGGTTAAGATACAGCCATTAGATGAGACACGACTCTCGTCTGTCTGTTACTGTTTATATACTGTATATAGGCTACAGACAGCAGCCAGTTAGCTTAGCATAACAACTGGAAACAGGGGGAAACAGATGTGTGGTATTTTGCACAAAGAGATACTTTTACCTCAACATGCTGGTAGTTTGTGGTTCTTTATACGATAAAAAGGTGAATGGAGGGAACTAGTTTACCCCTTTTCCACCAGGGCAGAGCTGGTGCTGGTTCAGAGCCAGAGCCTAGCTTCAAAATCGTTTTTTTTTTTTTCGACCACCAAATCACCAGCTCCGAACCAGTAAAAGTGGTTCTTAAGTAGCACCAAATCATTGCTGGGCCAGAAGTAAGCACCGCTTACGTCAGCGGCTGGAGGGTGGGGTTACCGTGACCAACAAGACGAACAGAAACTGGTGACCCCCATTTTTTAATTAGCGGATAAACACGATTAAACGGAAACAGCAGCAGTGGTCAGAGGAGGAAACGAGCTGTTTTCTTGCACTATAAAGGCGAGCCGCGCCAACACGTTGGAGCTGCTGTAATGGGAAAAATTACATTTAAGCATAATTCCTTATATTTTTATGTTTTATTTCTACTTTAATTCTCTCACAAATGCTGAAAGAGTCCATCTCATTTCCCACATGTAGATTTTCATTCTTACTTTGTCAGACATCCAGTCTGGAACTTTATGTGCGCTCTGTTTGCCTGAACCGATAAAGGTACAAGGTCACCCTAAAACTATCTCATGTTTTCCCATGCCGTCGTACAGGGAGGAGGAGGTGAGATGTCTCCAAGATGTCTCTTGTATTTCTCCGATTGTATTCATGTGTATCAGATTGCCTGTCAAAATTGTAGCATCATAATAATCCAAGTGAGTGTGTGTTGTCACTCTGAAGATGCATATAAGTAGGGTTGGGCATCGAGAACCAATTCCTAATCGGAAGAGTTTCAAAATGTACGATTCCATCCGACTCGTTTCTTTATTGGAATCGTTTGGAGGATTTGGTTTCAAATCTGATCATAGGGTTCCAAATTTAATATAGGTAATATAATCTAGTGGGGCTTTATTTTGCATTGTAAAAGCTGTAAAACTGCAACAGACCACTGAATCAAAATAAAACTTTCCTCTTATTTGTGAAATAAGCATCCAACCCGTTTCAACTCCACCCCTCAAAGCGCATCATCAGCACTCCCAAAATGTGGCACCCGCTGATGACATCACCGCATGATGCATTGCTGTAATAATGGCCCTGTTTAATAAGAGTCACATGAGTCATGCACCAGCAGCTCAGAGAAAAAAAAAAAACCTAGATTACAGACAGAGAGGCAAAAGGCTTTTAATGGCTTTGATTTGGTTAATGAGGGATGAGCAAGGGACAGAGTCAGTGTGTGTCTCTGTCTCTCTTTAATCTCGTCATTGGTTGGACTCCCACAGCTGCAGAGATGAAGAGAGCGAGAGATCAAACACTAAGACAAACAGTTGCTCTCACGTCATTCAGACTCATTCACAAGGAATCAAAAGTAGTGAATGAACAGAGGACATAAAAAAACTTTTCAAAAGTTCAAAATCTGTGAACCAGGAACAGCTAGGAGAGCCTCGGCAGAGACTCGGAGGTCACGAGATCACAGATACGCTTAAGGGAGCCAGACCTAGATTAGCCTTGACTGTTAATTTTGAAATTAAATTCATGAAATCTTTGCTACCGCATTTTGGACTCGAGCCGGAACAACTGAAACTGCCATTGTCGTCCAAAGAGGACAAGATAAAAGCACCAGGGCAAAGCAAAGACCTCATTTAAGATACAGGTTTTAATCCTGTGGAGTTCTCAAGTCAAGTCCATTTTATTTATAAAGCCCAATATCACAAAATTGCTGCAAGGGGCTTTTACAATCTGTACAGTAGAGCTGTAATCTGTCTTTAAAAGACAGACACACAGACAGAGACACAGACAGAGACAGAGACACACAGAGACACACACAGACAGACACACAGACAGAGACACACACAGAGACAGAGACACACAGAGACACACACACACAGAGACAGACACAGAGACAGAGACACACAGAAACAGACCGAGACAGACACACAGAGACACACACACCTCAATCTTTACGTTTCATCCCGTTTTTAATCGCAACATAATATAACTAATAAAAACCAAACTTATCAGCGAAATGAACGTGTGATCAGAACTAACTAAAAATCACAGAAGCCATCTTTGGGAAAAATGTATTTGAAGTAGAGGACAGTACCCGACGGGCTAGGTTCGGATAGATATTTAGAAATTAGATTAGATTTTTTTTATTGATCCAAAAAAAAAAAAAAAAAAAAAAAAAAAAAAAAAAGGGAAATAATGGTGTTGCAGCAGCAAAAATATCAGACACACAGCACACATACAGAGTATACATTAAATAATAGGAAACAATATACATTAAATAATTGAATACTAAACAAGCAATATTTAAAATACATACAATTTGGAAATAAAATGTACAACTGATTCAACAGATATAGTTAATGAAGTTAATGTACAAGTTGGGGAGTAAAAATGTACAACTGTTTCCCTAGTAAAGATAGGTTTATGATGTTCGGGTTCAGGTCGGGCTCGGTCACATCAGCGCGATAAGGCTTGAACATTTTAAATTACACCGCTTATTTAAAGGTGCACTATGCATATTCCTGCATGGTCATTTCTGTTGGCAAATACCGAACAAAACCGAGCAAGCTCGCCCCTCACCCCATGTTCCCGTAACTGTCATAACTGACTGTCACTAACCCCCAACCATCTTGTCGTGATTGGCTGGAACGTGGTGTGTTGTATTTTGGTGCACAGCCTGTGCCCCCCTATAGTGTTAGTTTGACGTTTACGAGCCCTGTGTTGTCTCCTGAGACCAGTCTTTTTTCACGGTGTGTTCAGGGACCAGGCAGCTAGCAGATCAAGGAGAGATGACTACGATCTGAGACAGAAATGAAATCGCGCTGAAACCATGCAGGAACTCACAGTGCACCTTTAAGGTGTGCTTGCTGTCCCGTGTGTCTCATCCGTTGACATTTCTGAATGCCTTCCTACAGCTGCTTAATAAAAGCTTTCCACACAAACACACGTACATGTGTCATTGGGATGAGAAAAAAAAAAAAAAAAAAAAAACGAGATTTTAACTGTGTCGAGCTCGGCTCTGGCTCAGACAGAAATATCTCAATGCCTGTCTGATACGAGCCGGGCCCGATCATGCAATAAAATAAATGCAGAGAGCCACCAGGGGGCGATCAAGAGGTTTTGGCTTCACGTCACAGTCTATTCATCAAGCCAAACCTATACATGTCTAGACCAGCCAGACCCACATCCAGATGTTGGGTCTGGGAACTCATTATTGGTAAGGGCTCAATCCGAGGGGCGGGACAAACTGTTGTCCGTCAAATTCCCTCTGCACGCAATGGGGTAGCGCTCCAACCAATCAGAGCAACGAAGAAGGTAGCAGAGCTAGCTGATAGATTAAACTTTAAACTCTGAACACATCTTCCTTTTTTTAAGAAGGACTTCAGTGCCGTTCTTTGTTCTTTCCTCAAAGAAAAGCTGAACTCCAAGTCTTCCAGAAGATCGCTGTTCACCAGCAGCCATAAGCCCCGCCCACCCACTCTATACACGATGTGATTGGCCTGACCAAATTTGGTTTTTCCAGCTCGCAAGCCAACTTAGAGTGCCTATTTAGGACACTATTTATGATACATATTATTCTGTTAGTTTGAGTCAACATACATGAATTTTTGAAATATTCCTCCTAGTTTAATAGTGCTTTTATTGTTCTTAATGGTTGTGTCTGTTCTAATTTATATATTTTTTTACTTCATACCCTGTTGATTTGCTTTGTTGTATATCTATCTTTCTACTTCTGTGTTGTCTCTTGTCTTGTGCTACATTGTGTGTTTTGTGGTTTTCTGTTTCTGTGATGCTTTGTGCCAAGTCTGGCTTTGCTTGTGTTGTTTTTTTGTATTTAAAAATTGTAAAAAAGCCTTTTTTTAACATGGAAGGCAGGGGACTACAGATGAAAAAAAAAATAGCCTTTTGGCTAATTCAGGCTTTTTTTAACCCATGGAAAATCATGTGTTTTATTAATTTGCACTGTCCCCTTTCATAAATAAACTAAACTCAAGCCCCGTCTGTGTCGGTATCAGATGGGTGTGACAAAGAGGCAGTATTGGCAATGAGAACGGGCTGCACACCCTGCTCGCTGTTATTTCGTTATTACACACAAACGTGGGACCCAAAGGCTCTTCGCCAACGCCCATAAACCAAAGCAACACAAGAGTTAAGGTTGAGCATCTGAGATCCGAGATGTTGAAAAACTAAAGATCATTTTCCATTGTGTTGAATGTAACAGCATTGTGTAAAAAGTATCTGAATGGAGCAGAAATAATAGACCAGTTTCCACTGGGAAGATGTTGGAGCTAAAAAGGAGTCCGATACGAATACACAGCAGAAGAAGAAATATGAAAACCTCAAGAGAGCCGAGTAACCAGCACACTGCTGCCCTGTCATTAACACACACACACACACACACACACACACACACACACACACACACACACAGAGAGACACACAGAGATACAGAGAGAGAGACACACACACACACACACACACACACACACACACACACACACACACACACACACACACACACACACACAGCGCACACACACACAGACAGAGACACACGGAGACAGACAGACACACAGAGACAGAGATACACACACACAGACACACACACGTGGCATTACGTCTGCATGCATAAACAGAACACACACTGACAAACACACTGCAGCGTTTAGCCTTGCATGACCTCACCCTGCTGGTTCCCAGGCTATGATGTCATCAGAGCCCGACATATGTCCATGTGGTGAGGAAGAGGAGAGAGGTGGAAGATGATGAAGAAGAATCTTTTTTTTTTTTTTTTTTAAAGAACATGAGAGGGAAAAGGAAAGGAATAGACCAAAACAAAAATTAGCAATTAGCAATAAGAGAAATAAAAAAAGAGCAGAAATTAGTTGTTTTTAAGCAGAATTATATACAAAGTAATAAATTATTATTGAAGTCAGTGGAAAGACAAACGATAAGCTACAATGGAGTCTACTCCATATTCAGGACATTAATATAGCAGCAAACAAGCGTAGTAATGGCATCCTGAGAGCAGAATGAAGTCCCCCTCCCTCTGTGTAGGGCTGCTACTAACCAGTACTTTCATCGAGTGGTGTCCCTTAACTGTAACGTGCACTGAGACCTAATGTCTGATGGTGGTTTTATACTTTAAAAAGGAGCTGGAGGTAGGATGTGAAGATTCAGGACTTCATCAACAATTTCTCAGTCCCTCCCACCCCCCTTTTCTAAATCAACAATTTCTTTATCTCAACTGTCCCTCCCTAAACCCAACCCCTTTTCTTTCTAAACCCAACTGTGTCCTGTCCCGTTCTTCTTTATCTAAACCCAACTGTCCCGTTCTTCTTTACCTAAACCCAACTGTCCCGTTCTTCTTTACCTAAACCCAACTGTCCCGTTCTTCTTTATCTAAACCCAACTGTCCCGTTCTTCTTTACCTAAACCCAACTGTCCCGTTCTTCTTTACCTAAACCCAACTGTCCCGTTCTTCTTTATCTAAACCCAACTGTCCTATTCTTCTTTATCTAAACCCAACTGTCCTATTCTTCTTTACCTAAACCCAACTGTCCCGTTCTTCTTTACCTAAACCCAACTGTCCGTTCTTCTTTACCTAAACCCAACTGTCCCGTTCTTCTTTACCTAAACCCAACTGTCCCGTTCTTCTTTACCTAAACCCAACTGTCCCGTTCTTCTTTACCTAAACCCAACTGTCCCGTTCTTCTTTATCTAAACCCAACTGTCCTATTCTTCTTTACCTAAACCCAACTGTCCCGTTCTTCTTTACCTAAACCCAACTGTCCCGTTCTTCTTTATCTAAACCCAACTGTCCCGTTCTTCTTTACCTAAACCCAACTGTCCCGTTGTTGTCCCACGTGTCATGGAAACGTAAGCCCACCCACGACCTTTTCCTTAACTTAAGGGGCCGTGTTCATCAGTTTGGACAAAGCTTTGTTTTTTCATACATGTGATCGTAAACTGAATATATATTTGGGTTTCGCACTGTTGGTCAGACAAAAGACAATTAATGACGTCAACTTTTATTATTTATTTTTGTACTTTATTTATAGACCAAATGATCAACTGATAAATCGAGAAAATACTCAATAATGACAACAAGTTGCAGCCCTATTAGAGTCTAAAATTGTCAAATATTGGATTTAAAAAAACCAAACACTTACTGCATTTCATTGTATCAGCACATTAAACTCAATGTGAGTAACGTTAAACCAAATCTAATCTAAATTAGGAACCATCTGATCAAAGAATATATAACCAAGATTACAAATTGGACCAGACATTTAGTGCCAAAGTGATAGGGACATATTTGGTCAGTGAAAAAAAAAGTATTGAGGTTCAAAGAGTAGTAGAAAGAGTAGAAAAGAGAACAAAGAAAAAGAAGAGAGGAAGAAATGGAACAAGAGTGAGTAAGAGGAGTGTTTGTACGTTGACGAGCCAGGCTGCAGGAGGTTCACCACAGTGATTATCACCACACACACACACACACACACACACACACACACACACACACACACACACACACACACACACACACACACACACACACACACACACACACACACACACACACACACACACACACACACACACACACACACACCTCGGTCAGTCATCGTCAGATCATTAACCAAATATTTCGTGAACGTCTTTCTAACTCTGCGTCATGTCTGCTGCATCTCCATCAAGACAGAGGGTTGGTGTGTGTGGGCTTGTTTAAAAGGTACCATGGCATGAATATGTCCTTTATGAAATTTTTTTAACATTAATATGAGTCCCCCCCCAGCCTACCTATTGCCCCCCAGTGGCTAGAAATGGTGATAGGTGTAAACCGAGCCCTGGGTATCCTGCTCTGCCTTTGAGAAAATGAAAGCTCAGATGGATCAATCAGGAATCTTCTCCTTATGAGGTCATAAGGGAAAGGTTACCTCCCCTTTCTCTGCTTTGCCCGCCCAGAGAATTTGGCCCCCCCATGAGAGAGAGAGAGACATCATGGCTTTCAAACAAGCAAAGTGGCAGTTGGTCAAGACCAGTGGCTCTAGTGGCTGTAATTCTGCACCAAGGCTGACTTTCGGGAAAGAGACTTCAGATACAGTATTAGGGGACCACTAAGGTCTATATAAAAGAGACTTCAGATACAGTATTAGAGGACCACTAAGGTCTATATAAAAGAGACTTCAGATACAGTATTAGGGGACCACTAAGGTCTATATAAAAGAGACTTCAGATACAGTATTAGGGGACCACTAAGGCCTATATAAAAGAGACTTCAGATACAGTATTAGGGGACCACTAAGGTCTATATAAAAGAGACTTCAGATACAGTATTAGGGGACCACTAAGGTCTATATAAAAGAGACTTCAGATACAGTATTAGGGGACCACTAAGGCCTATATAAAAGAGACTTCAGATACAGTATTAGGGGACCACTAAGGTCTATATAAAAGAGACTTCAGATACAGTATTAGGGGACCACTAAAGTCTATATAAAAGCATCCAAAGAGAACCATATCATGGGACCTTCAACTATATTCATCGGTAGGGCTGGGCGATATGGTTGAAAACTGTATCATGATATAAGTTTTTCATATCGGTCGATATCGATAATTATTGATATTTTTTATGACCTATTTAAAATAAGGACCAGGAGAAAAATATATTAAATTTAAACATTTTTATTTTAAACTTAACCCTGCTCTGATTATAATCCCCTCAGTTATAAAAGCAGAAATGTCAACACAACCATGGAAAACACTCAAATAATTCAAATGTAAACAAGTCTAAAATTACAATGAACACTTAACAATTATCTCTTAACATTAAGGTGCAAAATTAAAGAATAAGTAAGAAATGCTTAATAAAGTGTCATAAAATAGTGCAAAGTGTTAGCTAAATATAAGAAACCTGAGAAGGAACTATTTTCTGCAGGTTTAGTGCTAGGTTGGTAACCTGGCTTCTGGACAGTGCTCCGCATGTCTGCCTCCGTTATTTCTTTGTAGTGTTTAGTAAGGCGCTGATGCAGAGTACCTCTCCATGGTGGTCTGCTGCTTGTAGCGTTTAGTAAGGCGCTGATGCAGAGTACCTCTCCATGGTGGTCTGCTGCTTGTAGTGTTTAGTAAGGCGCTGATGCAGAGTACCTCTCCATGGCGGTCTGCTGCTTGTAGTGTTTAGTAAGGCGCTGATGCAGAGTACCTCTCCATGGCGGTCTGCTGCTTGTGCCGTGTTGCAGCTGCAGATGTTGTTGGACGTTGATGGCGAATACGGCTGTGCTCCAAAGTGTGAGCGCGGCTAAAGTGGTAAAACAAGTTTGTGGTCGTACCAGTGCTGGTGGGGACGACGGTCTGACGACATTGGTCTGACTACGGTCAGACTTATAAAATCCCCAAAACTGCCATACTGACTTTTCCTGTTTTATACTGTCTATGGTTTTATCAACGATTTCCTCGCTCGCTGCGGCACTCACTTTCCACTCCACGCCGGTTCTGTTATTGAAGAACACGAGACAGCGATGTGGCGCAACCAAACTTGATACTGTTACATGATTGGCTGTTAGAGTGTCACTCCCCACGTTGCTAGGTTGCCAGAGAGTGAGGGCCTTTGTTCATGCAACCAAACTTGATTCACAAACTCTGGTTTCTTCTGATTCGAACGTTTTATCGACCGCATTTTCTATTGATATTGATTATGTGTCTATCGCGATACATATCGTTATCGTTTTATCGCCCAGCCCTATTCATCGGGTCCAAAAACTGGGAGTCCGGTATACTTGTGGGGTCCCGACAGCTTTGTAGGGCCAAAATGCTGGACCCCACTAGTTTAAAGGGCTGTTTGAGGGTTAAGACTTGGTTGTAGGATTAGAGATAGAATTAGGTTATGGTTAGGGTAAGGGTTAAGGTTAGGCATTTAGTTGTGATGGTTAAGGTTAGGGTAAGGGTTAAGGTTAGGCATTTAGTTGTGATGGTTAAGGTTAGGGGATAGGGAATGCATTATGTCAATGACGGGTCCCCACAAAGATAGTGCCACAAAGCTGTGTGTGTGTGCACACAGAGCCTCTGTGTTAGCCTACTACAGAGAAGGTAACATGAGAGTGGCTGGGCTATAGACTTTGACACACCTCTCTGCAGAGAAAGCTTCTTTGTTGGTTTCAGGTCTAATTGTAGCAGCTTTGTGCTGATTATTCAAAGGGAAGCTTAAAGGAACACACACACACACACACACACACAGTTGGAGAAGAGCTGATAAACAACACAAAACCTTAATTCTGTGTATACATAAAACATGTTTAAGGTCAACTGTACTCCCGCTCAGACTGCTGCTTTTCAGTCCCTGTCTGTGGAGCACTGAGCTGCAGGTTTAGGACATACTTTGTTGTCCAAGTAGGACAAGTTCATGATTTTGTAGCTGAGCCAAATGTCCAATCAAAGTGTGGCGCTGGCTGACCTCAGAAGCCGATTGGCTTGGTTATCAACAGCTTTTTAGCCCTCGGATTTAACACTCCTTTATGGCTTAGTCACAGCTGAATGAGGCTTTTGGCAGAGTCACTACTTGTCTTAACTCTCATGTAATACGTTGTAATTTTGAGGATAAGCCACTCAGAAATGGCATCGATTTGCATGCGAGTGGTATTAAACATATTGCAGCTTACTAAACTTGCCAGTGACCATAGCTGAGAAGTGGAAAGAGCTCACATCAGGCTTATTTCAGCCACCTCTGGTTCTAAAAGTCAAAATCCTGTTAATGAATCCCATAGACAATGTTACGTGACTCACATTTGGAGCACTTCACGTCTGTGGGAGGCCATGAAACTCTCCTAGTTTAATTATTACCATAAGAAATTAACAACTGCATCAGAAAAGATCTTGTTTATGGAGAAAAAGTGAAAAGATAAAACCTTCTTACAGTGTAAACTGTAACCTGAACGCATTTTTTTGTTCTTCAACCCCAAAAAAAACATCCTGTGTCTTCTGTTCCAACACCACAAGTCACGCTTCTTTCATTCCTCCAGAACCATCCTTCATGGTGGTGAATCACAACATCCCAAACAAATAGCCAAAGTTACCCGGGCCTCGCTATCAACTCGTTTTCCAGTTGTGACCTTATTGCGGGCGCTGTAAGCTGTGACCTGGCTGCGATTATTGATCTGGTTGCAATTATTATGGTGGTTGTAACCATTGATCATTTTGACAGAAGCCGTAAACAAGGAGCTGAAGCTGAGAACCTGAGACTTTGAAACCACTTCTTTGTCATCTACCAGCTGGGACAGTTTTGGTTGAGCCTCAGCAGGAGGGGGGGCAGTGACAACCCAAAGATAAAGCAAAGGCCCGAGCCACGACTAGGACAGCAGCTCCGATCATACGTTATTTCTCTCCTCGGGGAGCAGAGAGGTTTCTGTGCGAGTGAGAACGAGGCCAATTCAAACAGTCCTGTCGGCTATAACTTACAGACACGGGACACCTTTGCACATTAACTCTTTATGGTTCCAATTTGCAAAGGAAACGAAAACGATTCATGAACTTTACGGTGGTTTTGCACTTGTCTCTGCACTTCAGTTCTCTGCAATATTATTGTTCTGTGTAGAGCTGCTCCCCCTTAGTGGATTAGTGGACTAATCGGTGTATTTGGTCTTAGTCAGCTTAGATCTCTTTAGTCCATTAGTCATGTTTGATGCTGTTTTCATGCTGAATGACTTATTTCCAAAAAATGTACGAGCACATCTCTGGTAAACACAAGAATTAAAGTGGTGCTTTTGCGGAGAAACTCAGATTTACAGATCTGTCGATTAAATCAACTAATCGATTAGTCGGTACAGTTGAATGAGTGTTAGTCGACTAAGAATTTCTTCAATCGAGCACAGCCCTAGTTTTGTTTTCGTCAATACTGCCGACGTTGTCTTTGCTGTAATCGGTACACAAAACAAAAATGAAAACAGAAACTTGAGTTTCAGGAAAACGTAGTGAAGCCTGAAACACACACACACACACACACACACACACACACACACACACACACACACACACACACACACACACACACACACACACACGAAACCAAACATCCATCATCTGTCACAGTTTAACCACCCAAAGACTGTTGTTGACACACAGCACCATGGCAACCGAGTGGCCGAGAGAGAGAGAGAGCGAGAGAGAGAGCGAGAGTGAGACAAAGCCAGTGTGTGTGAGCAGTTAATGTCCCAGACAGTGTGAGCCATTACTACAACAGAAGGTGATTGTGTCTCAGCAAGGTCTGCTCTGCATGTTAGCAGACATATTTTTGTCTAGGGGGACCACCGATTCAGGTACCTGTGAGAATATTACATACGATCCAGGGAATTTCCAGGAGTCTTGACTCCAAAAACATTGAGGTTTTATAATCCTACGAGACCGGACTTTACGAGTCTGGGAGAGTTATGACGGCAACAATCACTAGATCCTCCACAATCAGCAGGTTTACAGGACAAATAGGATAGAGAGTAGGAATAGATTTAGTTTCAAGTATTTTTTGGGGGCATTCATGCAGTGCAAACAGTGCATGCTCGTAGCGTGAGCAATCTACGCAGGCACCGTGGCAAAAGTATAAACAAAAGCTTTAGTGCAGGGGTCTTCAACGTGTTTCAGGCCAAGGACTCATTAACTGAAAGAGAGAGACGGAGCAGGGACCCCCTACTAGATATATTGTCTAAAATTAAGTTGCATATTAAACTGGGCCTACAATAATGTGTAGGGTGGCCTAAAGCCTTTATACAAAAGCTTAGTATTCTATGAAACAACAAAAAAAGGTAGGCCTACCCAAAAAAAAATAATTGCATAGAATATTAAGCAATTACAGTAAAATAGCTTAATAATTGTTGACATTATTTTATAAATCAGGTGTTAATGTTACACATACAGTACAGGTCAAAGGTTTGGACACACCTTCTCATTCAATGAGTTTCCTTTTTATTTTCATGACTATTTACATTGTAGATTCTCACTGAAGGCATCAAAACTATGAATGAACACATATGGAATTATGTACTTAACAAAAAAGTGTGAATAACTGAAAACATGTCTTATATTTTAGATTCTTCAAAGTAGCCACCCTTTGCTTTTTCATTAATAAGGGAATAATTCCACTAATGAACCCTGACAAAGCACACCTGTGAAGGTAAAACCATTTCAGGTGACTACCTCATGAAGCTCATTGAGAGAACACCAAGGGTTTGCAGAGTTATCAAAAAAAGCAAAGGGTGGCTACTTTGAGGAATCTAAAATATAAGACATGTTTTCAGTTATTTCACACTTTTTTGTTAAGTACATAATTCCATATGTGTTCATTCATAGTTTTGATGCCTTCAGTGAGAATCTACAATGTAAATAGTCATGAAAATAAAAAGGAAAGGTGTGTCCAAACTTTTGGCCTGTACTGTACATGTGGCACAATGAATCCTTAGGATTAACTTCATCTGTTGGTGGTTACCTTAGGGACTACCTTACCT
Organism: Perca flavescens; assembly: GCF_004354835.1. NCBI lineage: Eukaryota > Metazoa > Chordata > Actinopteri > Perciformes > Percidae > Perca > Perca flavescens. The sequence continues at coordinate 39,350,388 of NC_041334.1, forward strand.
ATAGGCCAGTAAGCAGTGGGGCTTTATATTTGACTTTTTTTAAATTTTTGAAAAACAATTATTTGGCCCCCCCCACCCCCACCCGCAGTGCACTGTTGAAGATCCCTGCTTTAGTGTCCTGGAATGGTTGAACTTCAACATAAGTAACCAGAGAGAGTTCAAAAAAAGCTCTAAATGAAGTGGACACAGGCTGAATAACTGCTGCATGTTCAAATGTAACCGATATGTTTATACATGACCGGCTCTCTTCCATGTTAAAAACTAAGACTTTAGGTTCAGTGAAAGTCTGCGGAAACACAAGTCACTTCACACCGCAAGCTAATGTTACTCTTCAGAAGCACAGCCTGAAGGCACTGCAGGTTAACGGTGTGTGTGTGTGTGTGTGTGTGTGTGTGTGTGTGTGTGTGTGTGTGTGTGTGTGTGTGTGTGTGTGTGTGTGTGTGTGTGTGTGTGTGTGTGTGTGTGTTACAGATCCCGTCGGGCCTGTTCTCAGTGTTATCCACTTGTTCCACTAGCACACAGATGTAGGATAGCGCAAGAATGGACATGGAGCAGGTAAACATCCTTCAGGCAGATTTCAAAATTTGGAAAATATGTATTCAAAAGCTGTACAAAAAGACACTTTCAACAATAATGTTGCCGTTTCTTGCTGCCGTGTTTCTCTGGAAACTTCGCAGCTTGATCCTTGCTGGTGTTTCAGACTTTCACTCTGCATGTTTAATTGAACCATTTTAAAGCGCCCATATTCTGCTCATTTTCAGGTTCATATTTGTATTTTAAGGTTGTACCAGAATAGGTTTACATGGTTTAAATTATCAAAAAACACCACATTTGTGTTGTACTACACATTTCTGCAGCTCCTCTTTTCACCCTGTGTGTTGAGCTCTCTGTTTTAGCTACAGAGTGAGACATCTCACTGCTGTAACATCTTTGTTGGGAGTCACACATGCTCAGTAGCTAGGTAAGGACTACATGCTCAGTAGCTAGGTAAGGACTACATGCTCAGTAGCTAGGTAAGACTACATGCTCAGTAGCTAGGTAAGACTACATGCTCAGTAGCTAGGTAAGGACTACATGCTCAGTAGCTAGGTAAGACTACATGCTCAGTAGCTAGGTAAGACTACATGTTCAGTAGCTAGGTAAGGACTACATGCTCAGTAGCTAGGTAAGACTACATGCTCAGTAGCTAGGTAAGGACTACATGCTCAGTAGCTAGGTAAGGACTACATGCTCAGTAGCTAGGTAAGGACTACATGCTCAGTAGCTAGGTAAGACTACATGCTCAGTAGCTAGGTAAGACTACGTGCTCAGTAGCTAGGTAAGACTACATGCTCAGTAGCTAGGTAAGACTACATGCTCAGTAGCTAGGTAAGACTACATGCTCAGTAGCTAGGTAAGACTACATGCTCAGTAGCTAGGTAAGACTACATGTTCAGTAGCTAGGTAAGACTACATGCTCAGTAGCTAGGTAAGACTACATGCTCAGTAGCTAGGTAAGACTACATGCTCAGTAGCTAGGTAAGACTACATGCTCAGTAGCTATGTAAGGACTACATGAGCTAGCTGTTTCTCCAACTTCAGTCAGTACAAGGCAGGATTAGCCGGGAGACTTCTTCCAAACGAGGAGGCACTTGCAACTTAGCGTGAAATACCAGCAGAACAGGGACATGGAAGTAGTTCTTTTGGCGATTAGGGTGAACTAGTGTGTGTTGTAGCAGTGTTTGCCATTCAGAACGAGCTAGCGCTAGCATGCAACGGTTAGCCCCCTAGGCCCTTCGTTTCGGCTAGTGCCGTAGAAAGCTGTGCAGATTTGGACCAGCTCACCAGGAGACTGAAGGCAGGACACATTCAGAAACTAGATCGCACTCATTTCCAAGTATATCAAACTTTTTTCAAAGTGTGTATGTGTGTGGAAGCACCAGAGACAAAAAATAACACCCCAAATCCCAGAAAAAGGTTTTTTTTTTCATAATATGGGCACTTTCATAAAAAATAAATAAAAAATGTACGATACAATTTCTCACAATTTAACGGAATGAGCTGCAGACAAATGACTGAAAAATATGACTTTATATGTATATAAACTACAGACAAATCAACAGACAAACTGAGAAGACCTGTGATGTCTGAAGTCAAACAAGTGAAATCAAAAGTAGATTACGCTCTAGGCCGTTTAAAAAAAAATTGCATCAAAATTAATGATTTTAATCCAAATTGGTTGTAACCTTAATGCATCGTTACCACCCAAAATATTGGACATATGTTTATTCATCACATGGACACGAACACGGCTACAATGGGGTGATAATGTTGCTCCGTAACTGCTTATACTGGTTGGTTTTGCCTCACTTTTGTACTATTTGGAATGTATTTATTGTATTTTATATATTTTGTGAATATTTTGTGTAGTTATTGCACCGTGGGTTGGTGAGAAATGTATTTTGGTTTCCTGTGTATGTCAGGCTCATATTTTGAGAGAATTGACAATAAAGTTGACTTGCCTTGAATGTGTAAAGAGGCAGCTGTTTTACACAATATTAGCTGCAGTAAATTTAAAACTTTGTTTTACAGCCGCTGACCAAGTCAAGTGTCCAAAAAATAAATTAATACCGCTTCAAAGAATGAAAAGAAGTGACCCACATCCTGGCTCCCCCGATGATAACAAATAAAAAGCTGAAATCTTTCACTTCAGCCATGACGCAACACACCTGTCTGCACAAGCAGATGGCCAACACCCTTTTTGTACAAAACACAAACACACACACACCTCGCTCAACTCATTGGCCAATGTCCACACAGGCAGGTAAAACACACACACTTTTACAATCTCCATGCGATAAAGTCTCCGTCATTACAATCCCTCCAAGAGTAGCTGTAACACACACACACCTAAATTGTTGATTTTAAATCATTAAAAATCATTAAGATCATTATATCTACCAATAACTGAGTGGGGTTATATGTTGAGGACGACGACGGCATTCAAATCTCCCAGCTGACAGTGAAAGCAACAGAGAGTGGAGGAACAGCAGAGCAGACAATGCACAAACAAACCGCTCAATGATTTCAAAAACAATATGAAATGTGTTGAAGATATTCCTCTGCCTTCCTCAGTGTGTGACACACAAAAGCCAGGGGCCTCCCTGAGGGCCACACACACACACACACACACACACACACACACACACGCTCCCCCTCTCTCTCTCTCTGGTAGTCTGGGTCACTTGTCCTGTCATGGAGCTGAGGCATCTGACAAACTAGCGTTACCTGTGTAACCACACTGGACTCCAGCGTCACAGATTCCCACTCACAACCTTTGTTTCCTTTCCAAAAGTGTCTCAAAAAATTATATATTAAGTCCTGTTCTCATGTTCCACAACAAGCAAGAGTGAATGCAGTTGAGTTCTTCGTATCATTACATATATTACAAAAAATAAATCCTGCTGCAAGTATTAAAGCGCCCATATTCTGCTCATTTTCAGGTTCATAATTGTATTTTAAGTTTGTACAAGAATAGGTTTACATGGTTTAATTTTCAAAAAACACCATATTTTTGTTGTACTGCACATTGCTGCAGCTCCTCTTTTCACCCTGTGTTCAGGTCTCTGTTTTAGCTACAGAGTGAGACCTCTTTTCTTCTGTACTATCTTTGATTGCACTGCACATGCTCAGTAGTTCAGATCATAGATCAAGTCAGCTAGCTCCATAGACAGTAAAAGAAAGGCTGTTTCTCCAACTTCAGTCAGTTCCAAGGCAGGATCAGCTGGGAGACTTCATCTAAACCAGGGAGCACATGGAAGTAGTTCTTTTGGAGATTATGGTGAACTAGTGTGTGTTGTAGCAGTGCTTTGCTATTGAGAACGAGGTAGCATGCTAACGCTAGCATACTTACAGTTGCAGTTAACCAGCTCGTTTCGACTAGTGCCGTAGAAAGCCGTGCAGATGTTGACCAGCTCACCAGGAGACTGAAGGCAGGACACATTCAGAAACCAGATCTCACTCAGAACACCATGGATGCATTGATTTCAAAGTTTGTATGCATGTGGAAGCACCAGAGACACAAAATAACAATATTTTTCATAATATGGGCACTTTAAGCAAAAGATAAATCTTCTAAAACTAGTAAACATGACTTGTATTTCATATGGTTTCCCCGTGGGAGTCATAATAACAAGCACAGAGCTGGAACTAACTATTGTTTTCATAGTCAATTAATCTGTTGATTATGGTTTAAATTAATCTATTACTTGTTTGGTCTATAAAATGTCCGAAAATGGTGAAAAATGTTGATCACTGACGTCCTCAAATGTGTTGTTTGGTCCATAACTCAAATATATTCAGTTTACTGTCACAGAGGAGTGACAAATGGACTCAAACTTACTTATTAGACTTATTCATCTTTAGGGACATAATTTGAAGTTGGAAAAAAGGTAATAAATTGCAATATATCGCAATATGTTTCAAAATCTCAATAATATATGTATTGTAATACATAAGCATGGGGCCTGTGGTGATACCCAGGTCTAGTCTGTACTTCAATTGGTACATTTTCAGTTCCCAGGCTCTCTTTTGCTATTCCTATCTGCTGCTTTCATGCTCTGCTGGGAGATTTGAACGACAGAAAGCCGCAGGTTGTCGTCCTCAAAGTTTAACCCATGACGACATCTATCACACAATCTGACATGCCCCAAAACTAGTCCGGCACAGACCGCTACAAAGACTTTATTGGACCGACCCATTGCAAGATGGCCGTTTTCCGGTTTATCCCTGCACGGGTATCGTTTTTATATCACTATGTCTACGTTATTCTCTTATATTGTCCATATTTAATGCTGGTCTCTAGACTTTATCCTGGCACTATTGGACTTATTTGCCTTATACCACCATGACACACACTCTCATAGAGCACCTTAACACACACACACACACACCCTCTCATCGAGCACCTTACCATGCAGACTGACACACACACCTTACTATGGAAACTCACTCACAGGGTCAGTCCTTGCCCTGTCACTGCAAGCCTCTCATGCTTATACATCACTTAGTAAATTCATGTGGATTTTTATCTATCTATCTATCTATCTATCTATCTATCTATCTATCTATCTATCTATCTATCCATCATCCATCCATCCATCCATCCATCCATCCATCTATCTGTGTACAGGCAACTTAAAAGAAAATGTCCTGACAAGCATTCGGTCTGATAAGTAGCCAGACGAGATTGATGGGAAAATCGTTTCCAAAAGCAAACACACAGTTTTCATGACTCATTATAGCGCTGTCACGCTGATTTACGTTACATGTCACGTCATTTCGCCGATGCTTTTATCCAAAAGGAGACTTCCAATAAGCGCATTCAACAGTTCACCAGAACAGGAATCACATTTCATTTCACTTTCGAAACCCTATTCTTTTATTTCATTTCTCTTCTACCAAAAACAGGGCCAGAGCTGATGAACCATGAATGAAAAATACACCAAAACTTTCACCGTTTCAAGGCGCTGTCACACCGAGCCGATAATCAGCCGTGGGAGAGTCTGGTGAGGTCGGTGACTCGAGTCTGTTTGGTGTGTCCCGTGCAGTCGTCAGTCTCAGGGGCCGTCTGCTTTAATTTGGGCCGATTTGACTTGTTAAATCGGCCAGTGGGCGGTCGGACTCACCGACCAATCTGATTGGTGGAGAGCTAACCTGGAAATAACGAGCGTGACTAGAATCTCTCAAAATCTGAGTAAAATCTGTTAAACTGATCGGTTTGTTGATGTGAAATGAAGAGACAGATTCAGCAACTGCACGGCCTATTTCTCTCTTCAAATGTTTTCATTTGTTTCGCCGAACTATTTTAGTAAAATATGCGATCAGATTCTCAACCAGCCGCCATTAAAATCCGAGAGCAGCCAGACCCATGTGACGTGTTGGTCCAATCAGCTGCCGGTTTTCATTTTTTGGGCGACAATACAGATTAGCGCCGCCTGCTGCTATGGAGACGTATTATGTACGCTCAAGTCGGAGTCTCTTTGGTGTGTTCGCAGACACTTTTTGGACCTCGGGGAGACTGATCACACCGACTGGCTTTACTGCCGATGGTCGGCCATCTGGTTGGTGTGTCAGAGCTTTAAAAGTGCCCATGTTTTGAAAAAAAAAAAAAAAAAAAAAAAAAAAATCTTTTTCTGGTGATTTGGGGTGTTATTTTGTGTCTCTGGTGCTTCCAGACACATACAGACTTTGAAATCAATCCATCCATGGTGTTCTGAGTGAGATCTGGTTTCTGAATGTGTCCTGCCTTCAGTCTCCTGGTGAGCTGGTCAACATCTGCACGGCTTTCTACGGCACTAGCCGAAACCAGGGGGCTAACCGCAACCGTTAGCATGCTAGCTCGTTCTGAATGGCAAAACACTGCTACAACACACACTAGTTCACCATCATCTCCAAAAGAACTACTTCCATGTCCATGTTCTGCAGGTATTCCACGCTAAGTGGGAAGTGTGCCCTCGTTTAGCAGAAGTCTCCCAGCTAATCCTGCCCTGTACTGACTGAAGTTGGAGAAACAGCTAGCTCATGTAGTCCTTACCTAGCTACTGAGCATGTAGTCCTTACCTAGCTACTGAGCATGTAGTCTTACCTAGCTACTGAGCATTTGTGACTGACAACAAAGATGTTACAGCAGTGAGATGTCTCACTCTGTACCTAAAACAGAGAGCTCAACACACAGGGTGAAAAGAGGAGCTGCAGCAATGTGCAGTACAACAACAATATGGTGTTTTTTGAAAATTAAACCATGTAAACCTATTCTGGTACAACCTTAAAATACAATTATGAACCTGAAAATGAGCAGAATATGGGCGCTTTAAAAGCACGGACTCAAGCACAGATTTACAAACGAGCTGCAACAGCTGTGTGACGGAGCAGCTGTGATTGCACATTGTTGATTTAATTCTTCAACCTCCTTACCGCGTCACCACCAGCAGAGACAACTAAACATCACGACAGGAGAGACAATCTGGACTAACAGGACGACACAAGAGAGGAACAAGTGTCAAAGAAATCAGCTGTTGTCAAGGAAGCTCGACATAACAAATCTAACAAGGACAAACCTCAAACATGAATCAGTTTTCTTTTCCCCATATGCCTGGGACCACTAAAGCCTATATAAAAGAGACTTCAGATACAGTATTAGGGGACCACTAAGGTCTATATAAAGAGACTTCAGATACAGTATTAGGGGACCACTAAGGTCTATATAAAGAGACTTCAGATACAGTATTAGGGGACCACTAAGGCCTATATAAAAGAGACTTCAGATACAGTATTAGGGGACCACTAAGGTCTATATAAAAGAGACTTCAGATACAGTATTAGGGGACCACTAAGGTCTATATAAAAGAGACTTCAGATACAGTATTAGGGGACCACTAAGGTCTATATAAAAGCATCCAAAGTGCACCATGTCATGGGACCTTTAAATCAAACTATTTAGAACAAGGGTGTCAAACTCAACTTCACTGAGGGCCACAGTGGAAATTAGAACATTTTTGTTGCCTTTTCCAACTATTTTGTGGCTTTCTCTGACGTTTTTGTCACTTTTGTCTTTTTGGTTTTGGTGCACAACTAGGCGAGCCAAAATATATTGTGAATCTAAATTGATATGCGGGCCGGATCAAAATCTGTGTTCAGATATTGTTATCTATATGACAGATGTGAAATAACTGCAGAAGTGTATCTGTCAGTATTGTGCAGCCTTGGTGGAAGCCAAACTAAATTAATTAAGATCCGATGTGTGGTAAATATGTTTGGGACACAACAAGCAGCTTGCTAAAGAAAACGCATGAAATAGGAAGCAGAGTAACTGAACAGCAGGGAACGACTGATCTGGAGTCTGGATTTCTGGATTTGTGAATTTTGGGGTGAAATATTTTCATCTGAGAGACTTCACCTCTCCACAGGAAGCCAGGCTCATTAACACAGGTGTGTCCTCTCTCTGTGGGAGCCTGCTCATTAAAACACACTCTGAAGTAGTTATGTGGAGACTCTACACCCACAACATGCCAAACTCCATTCAGAAATCTGCCAGTTTAAATGCTGATGTTGACAACATGATACATTTCATTAGTAATTCCTGTGGGATCCAATCTGTAGAGAAGAGGAGATGTGGTTCCACTTCTCACACAAATGTTACACCGAGGGGATATGCAGCAGCAGGATGGTTGACCGGGAAAATTTAAGATTTTCAGTAAAACATTGGTGTAATTGTGGGTTACGTGTGTGCCGATTTGAAGACTAGTTCATTTCAATTCTACAAATAGTCAAACTAAACAATTTGCAATACTTTAATGTCGCGGAAAGGGAAGGCAAATAAAATAAACTCTGGAAACTCGCCAAATGAAAGGACAAAGGTACGGATTGAACTTTGGTCTCCGGGAAAAGTGCAGAGCCAACATTACAATCACAAGTCAAGGATTTCAAAAGGCGTACTAGGCCACCGTTTACTCGGACATAACGTAACACACTCACTGTCGATTGATTTAATTAATTATCAACTTTTTAAAAGTAGTTTCATTTCCTCTTGATTCTGGGCGGCAGCAACGGGGTGCAGCATTTAATAAGCCTAAGATTTTAAAGGAAATATGTATTTGGCTAATTTGGGTTTTACATTTTTGCCGAATTGACAAGTGGGTCAAACTCAAATAGCCTACATCATTTACATCACGGTGTGTTGATCGGTGCATGTGGAAAAAATCGGTTAGATTTTAAAACGCTACATTCTTGATGGCACTCCGTGCACTCCACGAAAAAAGGGGTATACACGGGGGTGTTGGGGTATATAAACTGGGGAAACTGAGTGGGGGACGACGACTTTAATGGGACAAGTCATATTAGTAACCTTCCCTGACATGTGTAGACTCCCCACCAACAGGCAAACTACTTTTGGGGGTAAGACATTGCAGATTTTGGAGCCTCCAGACGGATGAATGGAGCGCCGTTACTCACCGATGGAGACCAGCTTAATGTTCTCCTTGTCCAGGAACTCGAGCGCCACCGACACGTTCTCCAGCTTCATCTGCCTGAAGTTGGGCCTCGGGTGGTACTTTCTGAACATTTTCTTGTGGCTGAGGACCTCCAGCAGGGCGATGAGCCTCAGGCCGTCGCCCAGGTCCAGCTGCAGGTCCCCGATCCGCTTGTTGACGCACTTCAGGTGCTCGTTGATCCAGCGGGTGAAGGTGTTCTGCTGGATCTTTTTCCACGGCGCGTCCTCAGCCAGGTCCTTCTCTGTGGCCGGCATCTTTGAATTCTCTTTAACGCGTCTTGTTGGGACTTTTGGTTGAATGTGACAGAGAGTTGATCCGGAGACTGTGTCCTGTGTTCCCTCGGAGTTGGTTTGGAGAGGTTTTTATAACCTCACTGGGACTGGCTGGCTGCTGCGTTCAGGTGCTGCTTTGAAAGCTCGGGATTTTTCTTCCTCTTTTTTTGAGATATACGCGCAGTTGGGATCCTTTACGTTGTGTTACTGCCTCCTTCAGGATTCTGCCTTCATTTCTGCTTTTATTGGAAAAGAAAGCTGAGATATGAAAGGTGAGATAGAGGGGGAAGATGTGCAGGAAAACGGTCCGTGTAACGCTTATCAGTTCAATTCTCTAAGTACAAACGGACATTTGGAAAAACAGAAACATTGGTAAAAATATCCAATTTTTTTTTTATTAAAAAATTGCGTCTGGGCTCCAATGGCTTCAACTAACTGTAACTGTAACTATAGGCAGAAAGAGGGAGAGAATATAATTGTAGTATTGCATAAATGGAGCGTTACGCGGACCGAAAACCGTCACCGGTCGGACTCGATCCCTGGACCTTCTGCGTCGAGGATTAAGAAAAGATAAAATAAGATATGATGGACTTTATTAATCCCACTCTGGGAAAATTCCTGTACTACAGCAGCTCAAAAGAAAAACATGTACACACATCAGAGCAACACAAATACACATTAAGTAGACATAGGCGAAAAAAAAAAAAAATATATATATATATATCTAATATATAGCGCTTTTCATGGACTCAAAGTCGAAAAGTAGGCTATAAGAAATAATACAAATATAATTAATGATAATAATAATAAATCAAACATATTTACACAATAAACTACGGTGGCCAACAGGGGCAAACGCCCTGCAACTTCAGAAAACACACGCAAATAGACAAAACACAAGCAAATTAAGAAATTCATTAATTTGACAACACGTGCAGCATTCAGCAAACGCGCTGCATATACAAGGACGTAAATCTGATCTAACAGTAGGGGGGGAGACAATAAACATAAAATTTCTGAAGAGCAATTTTTTAAGGGGACACAAATAATACAGCCACAATTATACTCTTAGAAGACATGCGTACACAGAGGAAAGCCTTAATACTATCATTAGTGTAGCATGGAGACTGGACCATTATCCTTCTTTTCAGTGTTTCTCGTGATTCAATAAAAAAGCTGACTAAATTGACAGAAATATTCTTCTTTAAAATCATGTATTTATTTTTAAGTTGTTAATAATCAAGCCACAAAAATACCTTAAAACATAATGACTTATTTTGAAAAAGTGTCCCCTTATAAAAGAAATACAATACTTTTGTACACTTGTTAAATTAACTGATCATAATGTAAATTAGTGAGCCACTGAAGCTCATCTGCTAACCCTGACCTCAGCCACACACCTCCAACAATATGAACTAAGCTCAACACACTTACCTGAGACTCTCCACCTGACTGTCCCTGGTCTACCTGCTCCCTGGTCTCCCTGAGACTCTCCACCTGACTGTCCCTGGTCTACCTGAGACTCTCCACCTGACTGTCCCTGGTCTACCTGAGACTCTCCACCTGACTGTCCCTGGTCTACCTGAGATTCTCCACCTGACTGTCCCTGGTCTCCCTGAGACTCTCCACCTGACTGTCCCTGGTCTCCCTGCTCCCTGAGACTCTCCACCTGACTGTCCCTGGTCTACCTGAGACTCTCCACCTGACTGTCCCTGGTCTACCTGAGATTCTCCACCTGACTGTCCCTGGTCTACCTGAGACTCTCCACCTGGCTGTCCCTGGTCTACCTGAGACTCTCCACCTGACTGTCCCTGGTCTACCTGAGACTCTCCACCTGACTGTCCCTGGTCTCCCTTCTCCTCAGTTCTTTCTTTCCTTTGCCTGTGACATGGTGACGTTAGTATTTCCATAAACACCCATTCTTATGAAGATGTTACCAAATTGTCTTAATATGAGGACTTATTGTACTTACTCAGCGTTTTGGTGTAGGCTACTGAAAAAGGATCTTACGTCTGTTTTTCTTTTCTCTGTCATTTTATCTAGACAACAACAACACAAGTCTTTAGCTAACGTCAGATGTGTGAATATGAGTTAGGTTCATAGATTCACCACGCGGTCATATTATAATCATAAGATTATCTTGCGTCCTCCACATAAATATTAGGTTATGTCTGTGACAGAGGATATATACTTAACTGATCAGCCACTTAATTTCATATTGAGCAAAAAACAACTGTAGTTCACACATAACGTAAGGCTTATTGCCGTGGTAACGTTAGTTGTAGTGGGTGCATTTCTATCCAACAAGCTAGGTAACGTTACACTATATTACACTAACATAGCGAACTTTTTTTTCATGACTAATTTATTAATTACTCAGCATCATTTCTATATGAGAAAAGAAAAACTTAATCTGATGTTTAATGTGAATAAGACAGCTTTGAATCGTCTACTTACTACATTCCTGTCATACCGATGTGACTGTCACCGTGAGTGTAGCGCAGATCCTGAAGCATGCAGTGGACCAAACCACTCTGTTGTGGTGTCTTGTAATCCCACATGGGAAAACGACAAGACAAAACACAATCAAAAATTAAACATCAAACACTGCAGCTGACAGCGGACTGATCTCATGCTTCTCCTTGCGGAGTCACAGAAGAACAGTCATGCGACATGACAATTACAAGACACCACAAATTCACTTATTCAACAAACATCTTCCCGTTGCATATACAAATCCTTCGAACAAAAACATGAATACAAATATATAGACATACACATACATACATGTATATACACGTACACACATACCACACACAAACAACTAGTTCTCATCTACACTCTATAAAGAGCTTTTTTTCCTCTTCTCCCAGGCTTTATCTAGATAATTAGCCAATTTATATGTTTCATATGTGAACAGCCATCTCAATCTTTGAGCATCATCCATATTTACCAAATCAATCTCTGCTTTTATCCTACAAAACAAATGGAACCATCACCTTATCGTGGTGGAGAGGTTTGTGTGTCTCTGTGAACCTGAGGGCTGTGTTGTCTGGAGCTTTGTGCTCCTGGTAGGGTCTCCCAAGGCAAAGTGGTCTCAGGTGAGGGGCCAGACAAAGAATGGTTCAAAAACCCCAATGAAGAAGCAAGGTAGAGATGGAGTGACCCTGCCCAGAGGAAGCCCGGGGCCCCCGTCTGGAGCCAGGCCCAGGCGGCGGGCTCGTCGGCCGAGCGCCTGGTGGCGGGTTTGCCACGGAGCCCGCCGGGCACAGCCCGAACAAGCTACGTGGCTCCCATCTCTCCAGCCCATGGGCCCACCACCTGTGGGAGGAACCGTTGGGGTCGGGTGCGATGCCACATGGGTGGCAGTGAAGGTCAGGGGCCTCGACGGACCAGACCCGGGCGGCAGACGCTGGCTCTGGGGACGTGGAACGTCACCTCTCTGTGGGGGAAGGAGCCGGAACTGGTGCGGGAGGTGGAGCGCTACGGTTAGATCTGGTGGGGCTTACCTCACGCACAGTCTCGGTTCTGGAACCATACTCCTGGATAGGGGTTGGACTCTTTTCTTCTCCGGAGTTGCCCAGGGTGTGAGGCGCGGGCGGGTGTGGGGATACTCACAAGCCCCGGCTGAGCGCCGCTGTGTTGGAGTTTACCCGGTGGATGAGAGGGTCGCCTCCCCACGCCTGCGGGTTGTGGGGGAAAACTCTGACTGTTGTTTGTGCATATGCACCAAACAGGAGTTCGGAGTATTCGGCCTTCTTGGAGACCTTGACTGGAGTCCTGCATGGGGCTCCAGTGGGGGACTCCATTGTTCTGCTGGGGGACTTCAATGCACACGTGGGCAATGATGGAGACACCTGGAGAGGCGTGATTGGGAGGAACGGCCTCCCTGATCTAAACCAGAGTGGTTGTTTGTTGTTGGACTTCTGTGCTAGTCATGGATTGTCTATACTTGAACACCATGTTCGAACATAGGGATGCTCATAAGTGTACCTGGTACCAGAGCACCCTAGGGCGAAGGTCAATGATCGATTTCATAATCGTTTCATCTGATCTGAGGCCGTATGTTTTGGACACTCGGGTGAAGAGAGGGGCAGAGCTGTCAACCGATCACCATCTGGTGGTGAGTTGGGTCAGGGGGTGGGGGAAGACTCTGGGCAGACCTGGTAAGCCCAAACGTGTAGTGCGGGTAAATTGGGAACGTCTGGAGGAGGCCCCTGTCCGACAGACTTTCAACTCACACCTCCGGGCGGAGCTTTTTCGTGCATCCCTGTGGAGGCTGGGGCATTGAACCCGAGTGGACAATGTTCAAAGTTTCCATTGCTGAAGCTGCGGCGAGGAGCTGTGGTCTTAGGATCTTAGGTGCCTCAAGGGGCGGTAACCCACGAACACCGTGGTGGACACCAGTGGTCAGGGAAGCCGTCCGACTGAAGAAGGAGTCCTTCCGGGATATGTTATCTCGGAGGACTCCGGAGGCGGTTGCAGGGTACCGAGGGGCCCGAAGGGCTGCAGCCTCTGCCGTGAAAGAGGCAAAGCAGCGGGTGTGGGAGAAGTTTGGAGAAGACATGGAGAAGGACTTTCGGTCGGCACCAAAGTGTTTCTGGAAAACTGTTCGCCACCTCAGGGGGAAGCGGGGAACCATCCAAGCTGTGTACAGTAAGGATGGGACACTGTTGACCTCCACTGAGGAGGTAATAGGGCGGTGGAAGGAGCACTTTGAGGAACTCCTGAATCCGACTAATACGCCCTCTATGTTAGAGGCAGAGCTGGAGGATAACGGGGATTGTCGTCGATTTCCCAGGCGGAAGTCACTGATGTAGTCAAACAACTACACAGTGGCAAAGCCCCGGGATTGATGAGATCCGTCCAGAAATGCTCAAGGCTCTGGGTGTGGAGGGGCTGTCCTGGTTGACACGCCTCTTCAACATTGCGTGGAAGTCTGGGACGGTGCCAAAGGAGTGGCAGACTGGGGTGGTGGTTCCTCTTTTAAAAAAGGGGGACCAGAGGGTGTGTGCCAATTATAGGGGTATCACACTTCTCAGCCTCCCTGGTAAAGTCTACTCCAAGGTGCTGGAAAGGAGGGTTCGGCCGATAGTCGAACCTCGGGTTGAGGAGGAACAATGCGGATTCCGTCCTGGTCGTGGAACAACGGACCAGCTCTTCACTCTCAAGGATCCTGGAGGGAGCCTGGGAGTATGCCCAACCGGTCTACATGTGTTTTGTGGATTTGGAGAAGGCGTATGACCGGCTCCCCGGGAGATACTGTGGGAGGTGCTGCGGGAGTATGGGGTGTGGGGGTCTCTACTCAGGGCCATCCAATCTCTGTATGACCAAAGTGAGAGCTGTGTCCGGGTTCTCGGTAGTAAGTCGGACTCGTTTCAGGTGAGGGTTGGCCTCCGCCAGGGCTGCGCTTTGTCACCAATCCTGTTTGTAATATTTATGGACAGGATATCGAGGCGTAGTCGGGGTGGGGAGGGGTTGCTGTTTGGTGGGCTGGGGATCTCATCGCTGCTCTTTGCAGATGATGTGGTCCTGATGGCATCATCGGCCTGCGACCTTCAGCACTCACTGGATCGGTTCGCAACCGAGTGTGAAGCGGTTGGGATGAGGATCAGCACCTCTAAATCGGAGGCCATGGTTCTCAGCAGGAAACCGATGGAATGCCTTCTCCAGGTAGGGAATGAGTCCTTACCCCAAGTGAAGGAGTTCAAGTACCTTGGGGTTTTGTTCGCGAGTGAGGGGACAATGGAGCGGGAGATTGGTCGGAGAATCAAGCAGCGGGTGCGGTATGGCATTCAATCTATCGCACGTTGTAGGACGAAAAGAGCTGAGCCAGAAGGCAAAGCTCTCGATCTACCGGTCAGTTTTCGTTCCTACCCTCACCTATGGTCATGAAGGCTGGGTCATGACCGAAAGAACGAGATCCAGGGTACAAGCGGCGAAATGGGTTTCCTCAGGAGGGTGGCTGGCGTCTCCCTTAGAGATAGGGTGAGAAGCTCAGTCATCCGTGAGCAGCTCGGAGTAGAGCCGCTGCTCTTTGCGTCGAAAAGGAGCCAGTTGAGGTGGTTCGGGCATCTGGTAAGGATGCCCCTGGGCGCCTCCCTAGGGAGGTGTTCCAGGCACGTCCAGCTGGGAGGAGGCCTCGGGGAAGACCCAGGACTAGGTGGAGGGATTATATCTCCAACCTGGCCTGGGAACGCCTCGGGATCCCCCAGTCGGAGCTGGTTAATGTTGCTCGGGAAAGGGAAGTTTGGGGTCCCCTGCTGGAGCTGCTCCCCCCGCGACCCGACACCGGATAAGCGGACGAAGATGGATGGATGGATGGAACAAAAAATCACGCTGCTCACGTTAAAAAGGACATAGAAAACAAAATGGAACTCATCCGTGACGTCCGTGACGTCCGTCATTTTCCAGTCGTTGCCGCATTTCCTCAGGCCCTCGAGGTTCGTGGCGGTCACCACGATCTCTAGTGCGTCTGCGTGACCAACAGGTTGAACGTGGAGAGTATGTCGCGGACTCTGTGGGTCCCGGGTTCTCTGGAGCGTTAGCGCATCTGTGGTCTTGGTCGTGGTCTTGTTCTCGTTCTCGTTCTCGGTCTCGTTCTCGGTCTCGGTCTTGGTCTCGGTCTCGGTCTCGTTCTTGTTCTTGGTCTCGTTCTCGGTCTTGGTCTCGGTCTCGTTCTTGTTCTTGGTCTTGTTCTTGTTCTTGTTCTTGGTCTTGGTCTTCTTCTCCTTCTCGGTCTTGGTCTTGGTCTTCTTCTCCTTCTCGTTCTCGCTCTCCTTCTCGGTCTCGGTCTCGGTCTTGGTCTCGTTCTTGTTCTTGGTCTTGTTCTTGTTCTTGTTCTTGGTCTTGGTCTTCTTCTCCTTCTCGGTCTTGGTCTTCTTCTCCTTCTCGGTCTTGGTCTTGGTCTTCTTCTCGTTCTCGGTCTTGGTCTCGTTCTCGGTCTTGGTCTTGGTCTTCTTCTTGGTCTCGGTTTTGGTCTTGTTCTTGTTCTTGGTCTTCTTCTTGGTCTTGGTCTTCTTCTTGGTCTTGTTCTTGTTCTTGTTCTTGGTCTTGGTCTTCTTCTCCTTCTCGGTCTCGTTCTCGGTCTTGGTCTCGTTCTCGGTCTTGTTCTTGGTCTTCTTCTCCTTCTCGTTCTCGGTCTTCTTCTCGTTCTCGTTCTCGTTCTCCTTCTCGTTCTTGGTCTTGTTCTCGGTCTTGGTTTTGGTCTTGGTTTTGGTCTTGTTCTTGTTCTTGGTCTTCTTTTTGGTCTTGTTCTTGGTCTTGGTCTTGGTCTTGTTCTTGGTCTTGGTCTTGTTCTTGGTCTTGGTCTTGGTCTTGTTCTTCTTCTTGGTCTCGGTTTTGGTCTTGTTCTTGTTCTTGGTCTTCTTCTTGGTCTTGGTCTTCTTCTTGGTCTTGTTCTTGTTCTTGGTCTTGGTCTTCTTCTCCTTCTCCTTCTCGGTCTCGTTCTCGGTCTTGGTCTCGTTCTCGGTCTTGTTCTTGGTCTTGGTCTTCTTCTCCTTCTCGTTCTCGGTCTTCTTCTCGTTCTCGTTCTCCTTCTCGTTCTTGGTCTTGTTCTCGGTCTTGGTTTTGGTCTTGGTTTTGGTCTTGTTCTTGTTCTTGGTCTTCTTTTTGGTCTTGTTCTTGTTCTTGGTCTTGGTCTTGTTCTTGGTCTTGGTCTTGTTCTTGGTCTTGGTCTTGTTCTTGTTCTTGGTCTTGTTCTTTGTCTTGTTCTTGGTCTTGGTCTTGGTCTTGGTCTTCTCCTTCTCGGTCTCGTTCTCGTTCTTGTTAATAATAATAATAATAATAATACATTTAATTTATAATGCGCTTTTCATCAGAGATCTCAAAGTGCTACAGGTTAGAAATAAAAATGATAAAAAACCAAAAAGATAAGTAGTTTAAAATACAAAAATAAAAAATAAAAATAAAACATCTAAAAGGGACCAAAAGCTTTGCAAAAGAGAAATGTCTTAAGGCCTTTTTTAAAACAGTCAGTGGATTGAGGTGCCCTCAAGGTGTCAGGGAGGGCATTCCACAGACGTGGGGCAGCAGCACAGAAGGCCCTATCTCCCATAGTCCTGAGTCTGGTTCTGGGTATGTGGAGGAGGTTTGAGTGAGTGGAGCGGAGGGAGCGTGTTGTGTTTTGAGGGTTGATAAGGTCTTTGAGGTAGGGAGGGGCGTGTCCATGGATGCATTGATGTGTGAGGAGGGAAACCTTGTATTCAATCCTGGTGGAGACGGGAAGCCAGTGGAGTGAGTGGAGTTCTTGTTCTCGGTCTTGGTCTCCTTCTCCTTCTTCGTCTCGGTCTCGTTCTCGTTCTTGGTCTTGTTCTTGTTCTTGTTCTTGGTCTTCTTCTCCTTCTCGTTCTTGGTCTTGTTCTCGGTCTTGGTTTTGGTCTTGTTCTTGATCTTGGTCTTGTTCTTGTTCTTGTTCTTGGTCTTGGTCTTGTTCTTGGTCTTGGTCTTGTTCTTGGTCTTCTTCTTGGTCTTGGTCTTGGTCTTGTTCTTGGTCTTCTCCTTCTCCTTCTCCTTCTCGGTCTCGTTCTCGTTCTTGGTCTTCTTTTCCTTCTCGGTCTCGGTCTTGGTCTTCTTCTTCTTCTCCTTCTCGGTCTTGGTCTTCTTCTCCTTCTCCTTCTCGGTCTCGTTCTCGTTCTTGGTCTTCTTCTCCTTCTCGGTCTCGGTCTCATTCTTGGTCTTGTTCTTGTTCTTGTTCTTGGTCTTGGTCTTCTTCTCGTTCTCGTTCTCGGTCTTGGTCTTCTTCTTCTTCTCCTTCTCGGTCTTGGTCTTCTTCTCCTTCTCCTTCTCGGTCTTGTTCTTGTTCTTGGTCTTCTTCTAACTAACTAACCTTAGCTTCCCAACGGAGGCTAACTGCTGGCTGCTACAACTACGTCCAGAAGCGTGGAAGAAATCGCGCGGTATCCTCTTGAGTATAACAGGATTACACTGCGCGATCTGTTCCATGCTAGCCTCCACCGGGAAGCTAAACGTTAGTTTAACTAAACTAACAGCTCGTTCGGCTCACCACTAGTGCAGGGGTGGTGAACCTGTGGCTCTTGAGCCTCCTTTGAGGCTCTTACTGTGTGGCTGGGAGCTGTGTTATTGGTGGATTTTTTTTTTACTTTTTGAAACATTTCAGATAAGTAAAAAAAAAAAAAAAAAAAAAGCATTTGAATGCATCTGCCAAAACATTTGCCAATTATTTTAAAATAAAAAAACTAATCCAGCAGAGTTTTTTTATGGTCAGATCCTGCAGCCTGAGGAAAGATCACCTCCCTCATTATTAACCCTTTCACTGCTGATTGTTTTAAAGGCCCTCTAGTGACAAATGAGTGAACGAGTCGCTTCGAGTGGCCACAACCGAGTACACCCAGACCTAAAAAGGATTGTGGGTAACAAAGACTGTCAGGTTTCCCACTGAGGCAATCTAAGTAATAAAAAAACCTATGAAAACTGCTATGTATTATGACTTTCATTAGATCTGGAAGTCCCTGTTGCTGTTGTAATGTGGACCTGTTGTGTGGCTTTTTGCTATGGTGCGTGTTTTATTGTGGCTCTTTATGCTGAACTGGTTGGCCACCCCTGCACTAGTGCAATGTCGTAAATCCTCATAAAACAGGATTTTCATCTGCACAGCACGGATCGTGTACCGACAAAGACAATGCTCTTCTTCTCTGTTTTTGGTGAATTTCGGTAGCAGAAACAGCGCCGCCTATTAGACCGTTTTAGTACGTGTGGACGTGGCCATAGTTATGACATGTTATGTCATGTCATGATTATGTCGATACCTTCAAGTAAAATGTTACCCAAACTTGTTGAGAAGTATAATTATGTGACGTATAATTTAGCAGTAGGATTACTGGAACCATTCACCTGCAGGATCTGTGCTAGGCTAAGCTAATGCTGGAGCCGTCAGACAGCGTTACAGCACGCACGGAGATGAGAAGGGTATGTATGGACTAGTCTAACTCTGGGGGTTACAGTGAATAAGATAAAGTCCCAATAAGAGATGAGAAGGGTATGTATGGACTAGTCTAACTCTGGGGGTTACAGTGAATAAGATAAAGTCCCAATAAGAGATGAGAAGGGTATGTATGGACTAGTCTAACTCTGGGGGTTACAGTGAATAAGATAAAGTCCCAATAAGAGATGAGAAGGGTATGTATGGACTAGTCTAACTCTGGGGGTTACAGTGAATAAGATAAAGTCCCAATAAGAGATGAGAAGGGTATGTATGGACCAGTCTAACTCTGGGGGTTACAGTGAATAAGATAAAGTCCCAATAAGAGATGAGAAGGGTATGTATGGACTAGTCTAACTCTGGGGGTTACAGTGAATAAGATAAAGACCCAATAAGTCGGCGTGTTCCTTTAAAAAAAAAGAAATTTTAAACTCCACCTGCCTTTGAAAAAACTTGAGAATTTACAGGATTATTTTTGTCTTGATAACATGTTATACTATACAGATATAATCAGGGTTTAAACTAATATATAGAGTAACATGATAGTACAGATCAGGGTTTCTCAAATGGGGGTACGTGTACCTCAAGGGGTACTTTGGAGGACCGCAGGGGGTACGTGTACACTTTTTAAAAAAACAATTTTGAGGCCATGGTTCTCAGCAGGAAACCGATGGAATGCCTTCTCCAGGTAGGGAATGAGTCCTTACCCCAAGTGAAGGAGTTCAAGTACCTTGGGGTTTTGTTCGCGAGTGAGGGGACAATGGAGCGGGAGATTGGTCGGAGAATCGGCGCAGCGGGTGCGGTATTGCATTCAATCTATCGCACCGTTGTGACGAAAAGAGAGCTGAGCCAGAAGGCAAAGCTCTCGATCTACCGGTCAGTTTTCGTTCCTACCCTCACCTATGGTCATGAAGGCTGGGTCATGACCGAAAGAACGAGATCCAGGGTACAAGCGGCCGAAATGGGTTTCCTCAGGAGGGTGGCTGGCGTCTCCCTTAGAGATAGGGTGAGAAGCTCAGTCATCCGTGAGGAGCTCGGAGTAGAGCCGCTGCTCCTTTGCGTCGAAAGGAGCCAGTTGAGGTGGTTCGGGCATCTGGTAAGGATGCCCCTGGGCGCCTCCTAGGGGAGGTGTTCCAGGCACGTCCAGCTGGGAGGAGGCCTCGGGGAAGACCCAGGACTAGGTGGAGGGATTATATCTCCAACCTGGCCTGGGAACGCCTCAGGATCCCCCAGTCGGAGCTGGTTAATGTTGCTCGGGAAAGGGAAGTTTGGGGTCCCCTGCTGGAGCTGCTCCCCCCGCGACCCGACACCGGATAAGCGGACGAAGATGGATGGATGGATGGATGGATTTTGCCTTTTTTCAAGGTTTTTGTCACTTTTCACAAAGTTTTTGTTGCTTTTTTTTTTTTACGTTTTTGATACTATTTTCCACTTATTCTTCTTGCCATACTTCCTTTTTTCTACCGACTTTTTCCAAGTTTTAAAGTTTAAAAAAAAAAACGTTTTTGTTGCCTGTTTTCTTCAGCATTTAAATGTTTTTCAGTCACATGGCTGCTGTTAGGTGAATCTATCGCTGGTCAGCGGGGAACTTAGCTTAAAAACACAATTCAAATGGGGAACATTATTGAAAAAAGTTTGAGAACCAAAAGGTATAGATCATGTATAACATGATATATATATATATATATATATATATATATATATATATATATATATATATATATATATATATTAGTTTAAACCATGTTTGAAAAGCAGGGCCCTGATTACTTTTTGATTAATCATTACATTATCTGCAGAGTTCAAGTCTCATTGTGAAGTTTGTGAATGAATGAATGAATGAATGAGAATGAATGAACCGGAAGCTGGTTTGGTGGGTCAGCTTGCTACAACTTTAATCCAAACATTGCTCTGCATATCCAATACATATTCACCATCATCATCATCTCCTCTACACAGCCTCCTCTCACATCTCTAAACAATTTTAACAAAATAAGTCTAGTAGCACGTCATTCAATAACATTTTATTTTACAATTCTCTCTCTCTCTCTCTGTGTACTGTAGTGTTTTTCTCTTTAAACATCGGGAATATTTGCTCGTTGTCTTTTTATTTAAAATGTCTATAACACGGAGACGAGACAGAGTACACGAACGATGACAAAGAGTCCAGAGTGTGAAAACACACACACACACACACACACACACACACACACACACACTTGCACGCACACACACACACACACACACCTGCACACACTCACACTCACACACACACACACCTGCTAAAACATTTCTGCAGAGGCCTGAAGTGTCTGTAAGCTCGTCTGGAGATAAACTGACTTTCTTCCTGTTTTTAAGAACATCTGAGCAGCTCTGTGAGGCTCAAAAGCTCGTTGCTCAACACGAATAGACATTTTTAAATATTATTTTGACATTTTCACCACTTGGTGGGGCACAAATGCAAGTGCAAGACAGAAGAGGGATCTTTCCCTAAACATCCCGTCATGTATTAATAAAGCTGTTCTGAAGAAACGTGAACGTGAAAGACACTCATCGGTTTTAACAGATAGATGAAGTCAGAAAGGTTTCCTATTCCATGTCTATAAAGCCAACAGTAGATATACTGACGAAAGTTCAGTTGTTAGCCAGTCCTTCCAGAAAAATGCAGTTTTTTGTGATTGCTGCAGAGAAAAAATCCTTGATTATGCGGCATGTTTTTTTCTTAAAAAATGCGATGGAATATGCTATATGATATTTATGCAATGAAATTGCAGGAACTTGCAAAACTGCAGTTTGATGAAAAAGAGAAAAGAAAAAAAAGTGACTGGCTGATTATGCGTTGAATTATGCGATCGCATAATTGCATTTTTCTGGAGGGACTGGTTAGCTCTCGATTTGTCCTGAAATGATCGGAAGTTTTTCAACGATTGGTTTTCATAAACTAGTTGTTGGGAGATTTCAGTCTGGACAAAATTGACCATTTAATCATCATCCAGCTGATGGGAATCGTTGAGAAGCCACAGTAATAATAATTTGACAAAACAATCTCAAATCAAGGTCCACTTACTAGCTATTTCCTGAGCTTTTAGCCACAATCTCACAGACTTCACGAGCGGATAAAGTAAGCTGAGTTGTCCTGGGGTTGAGGGTAAATCTTTTGATTAAAGAAGGCCATGAGTAGCAGCTGAAAGCTCCATAAAAAGCTGGTTAGACATGGCCGATTACCAACGTACAGCTTCTCTCCACACTACCAGACCTCTGGCAGTCAAATACACTGTGTGTGTGTGTGTGTGTGTGTGTGTGTGTGTGTTTGTCCACACAGATACACAAACTGTGGTGTTAGTTACATCAGAGGCACTTTGACCCCCTTTTCTGTGCCCTGAAAAATGAAGGAAAAAAAACCCTAAATAAATCAGACTTTTATTAAAAAAAAAGAAAAATGCAGCTTCAAGTTTCAACCCCAAACAACAAACTCCCCTGGGAAAAAGACAAAAAAGAAGAACAATGCCATGTTAGACATCAACACGGCCGACTAAAACCACAACAGAGCAGCACTCCCAGAAACGAGAGCAACCCTTTGCAGCAGCCTGTCGGACCAGATCAGGTCCCACGGACACTCAGACTCTGATTCAGGTCAACAGCTCATCGTCCTGATCTCACTTCAGTTGTTACTAACCAGGGCTGCGCTCGATTGAAGAACTTCTGAGTCGACAAACACTCATTCAACTGTATCGACTAATCGATTAGTTGATTTAATCGACACATCTGTAAATCTGAGTTTCTCCGCAAAAGCACCACTTTAGTTCTTGTGTTTACCAGAGATGTGCTCGTACGTTTCTTGGAAATAAGTCATTCAGCATGAAAACAGCATCAGACATGACTAATGGACTAAAGAGATCTAAGCTGACTAAGACCAAAACCACCGATTAGTCCACTAATCCACTAAGAGGGAGCAGACCTACTACTGACGTGGAGTTACTTTATCGTTTAACTGACATCTGGAGCCGAGAGTCTTTTATTTTTAAAGTCTGATCAGATTAATTTACTCGACAGGGAGGCCCGGCACAAATACGAGCACATCAACTAGAATATTAAACTTATTAAAACTTTATTTTGACAGACGGCCCGTCTAAACAACAGAGACTCAAGATAACAGGAAGCTTTTAGCGCCGCGCCAACGAATAGCACTTAACGGGATTATAAACTGCTTTGCCAAATTGGTATTTCAATATTTTTCTTTTTAAATCTATTTTCTACCCTGACAAGAAAAACAAAAAAGGTAATTCTTTCAAATTCAAATTTAAAGATTTAGGCACCAAATACCTGCAGGTGAAATCCAAAAGGAGTCCTACATTCAGACAGAGGACTCGTACGCAGGGGTTTTAACCAGTCCTCCAGAAAAATGCTTTGAGGTTTTTTTGTGATTGTTGCGGGGCAAAAATCCTTGATTATGCGGCACGTTTTCTTAAAAAATGTGATGGAATATGCAGGATATTTATGCAATTTTATGCGATGAAAATGCGGTAACTTGCTAAAAAACTGCAGTTTGATGAAAAAGAGAAGAAAAAAAGTCGAAAGTAAGTAAGGTGGGAAGTAATCAACATTTTTCAAGATGTATTATGGGACTTTTTTTGCAGCGAAAATGCGGAGATTATGAAATCATGCAAGCCCCGCATATTTTGCGCGGAAATCTGCAATTTATGCGGCGAAAGTGCGGCATATGTCTCATATACTGTAGTCTTCTCGCTTACATTTTGGGTCTCATAAAGCCCCCAAAAAGTTCGGCAAAAAAGTTCCTCAGCCAGCAACAAATACGTTGAAAAAAAGCACCCAAAAAGTTGGAAAAAGCCTGAAAAATGCGCATAAAAATGTGGCCCCCCCAGCGTAAAAATACAGACTTTGGCTGATCATGCGTTGAATTATGCGATCGCATAATCGTGTTTTTCTGGAGAGAATGGTTAAAGAATGTAATGGGTCCAATTAAAGCTGAACGTGGGGCCGGTTTATGTTGTAGGGCTCTCCTCAGTCAAGAGGCTACTAACCTAAAGCTGTCGGTCAGCTGCCCAGTCCGCCCAAACAAATAGGACCACTTGAACGCTGCCTGTTAACAGACTCCAACAGCCAATGAGATCAATGGAGATGTGGTCACATGCTCCTTCCAGCAAATGCAGAACTGAAGAATGTGGATCCTGGACCCCTGACTGGACCGAGGCAGCTGGAAAGGGTTGCGTTCGCTTAAGGCCATTTTATGATTCTGAGGAATACTTGTGCGCTGGTGTGTGCGTCATGCTGGCATGTGTCTGTGTGTGTCTGTGTGTGTCTGTGTGTGTCTGTGTGTGTCTGTGTGGGGAGTGTGTGGTAGAGCGAGGGAGAAGTGAGAGACACTAGAGTCCTAGTGAGAGAACCAAAGTGTCTCCCTGGTTCTTTGTGACCACTGTTTGTTGAAATAGAGCTTATCAGGGTCTCCCCTAGCTGTAGATAGGTGGGGTCTCCTCTAGCTGTAGATAGGTGGGGTCTCCTCTAGCTGTAGATAGGTGGGGTCTCCCCTAGCTGTAGATAGGTGGGGTCTCCTCTAGCTGGAGATAGGTGGGGTCTCCTCTAGCTGGAGATAGGTGGGGTCTCCCCTAGCTGTAGATAGGTGGGGTCTCCTCTAGCTGGAGATAGGTGGGGTCTCCTCTAGCTGGAGATAGGTGGGGTCTCCCCTAGCTGTAGATAGGGGGGGTCTCCTCTAGCTGTAGATAGGTGGGGTCTCCTCTAGCTGTAGATAGGTGGGCCAACACATTTTTTGTGCATGCATCGTTTTAGTCCGGTGCAACACCAGCAGAGCTGCCGCTAGTTAGCTTAGCGTAGTGAATGGAATCCTATGTTGCCAGTTAGCATGTTGTGAGTAAAAGTGAGCCAACAAAAGAAAAAAAACAACCTAATTACTTTCACTGAGACAAAAAATGCGTTGGCCCACCTATCTACAGCCAGGGGAGACCGTGATAAGAACTATTTCAACAAACGGTGGAGTATCCCTTTAACCCTCTCCTTGATCTCATGTTTATGGAGAAGGAGAACCAGGACATGAGTCGGGGGGGAAATGTAACGCTACCACACTACGGCCGAGAGATGTGTAGTTACACATGCAGAAGCATAAAACAGCCTTTATGGTGGGACGGGCGAAAACGCCACCCGTGGCAGGTGTTTGTGTGGCAGCTTGGCCTGCTGGAGAGCACTCTGTTAACCCAGAAATCAGCAGAGAGACAAAAACCCTTCCCCAAAAAAAAAAAAAAAAAAAATGAAAAAAAAGAAGCCCCCACCACAGCCGAGAGAGAGCCGAGAAACCAACAACACGGAAAAATAAAAACTGAGAAGCTTCTGGATCCTCCGTAGAAACCACAACCTTTATATTCCCTCTACAATTATGTACAATTAGACTTTATACAAGTAAAGCAGTGATGCTCTCCTCAGAGCGCGCGGTGTGTGTGTGTGTGTGTGTGTGTGTGTGTGTGTGTGTGTGTGTGTGTGTCCTAGGTGGAGCTGCTTTTGGAGAGGCTGGGGTAGAGGACGGCTGCCGTCACTGCGACCATCACTGCGATGACCGGCATCCAGGGGCTCCAGCCGCTCTGTAAGAGAGAGACAACCACACACGCACGCACGCACAGAGACACACACACACACACACACACACACACACACACACACACACACACACACACACACACACACACACACACACACACACACACACACACACACACACACACACACACACACACACACACACACACACACACACACACACACACACACACACACACACACACACACACACACACACACACACACACACAGACACACACACACACACACACACGCACACACACACACACACACACACACACACACACACACACACACACACACACACACACACACACACACAGACACACACACACACACAGAGAGACACACACACACACACACACACACACACACACACAGAGACAGACACAGACACACACACACACACAGACAGACCCACAGGCACACACACACACACACACACACACACAGAGACACACACACACAGACAGACAGACCCACAGGCACACACACACACACACACACACGCACAGAGAGACACAGACGCACACAGAGACACACACACACACACACACACACACACACAGACACACACACACACACACACACGCACAGAGAGACAGACACAGAGACACACACACACACACACACACACACACACACACACACACACACACACACACAGAGACACAGACACACACAGAGACACACACACACACACACACAGGCACACACACACACACACACAGGCACACACACACACACACACAGAGAGACACACAGAGAGACACAAAAAAAATCAAGTTAGTCTGCATCATCATGGCCAAACTTTGAAACAAACTGGATTAGATACTGAAAGCAGGAAAGAGAGAAGATGAAGAGGAGCAGAAGAGGGAAAGAAGACTTAAATAACTAAAGATGATAAAATGAAAAAGAGTCAAGCCTAAGAAGCTCCTGTTATCTTTCGATGCTCTGAAAGCAACTCATGCACAAAAGATAAGGACTTAAATACTGAATAATAATAATCGTTTGGGGCTTCAGGAAAGAAAGAGGAGAGGAGAAAATAAAAAACTAAACGGAAGATGTGGGAATGTCCAGGGGTATCTAATTTGTGGAGGTGGTGATCGGTACTATTGCCGTTTTAACAGGGGTTCAGTTCCCAATGGATCCTGCTGTGCATCTCTTAAAGGTCCCATGACATGGTGCTCTTTGGATGCTTTTATATAGACCTTAGTGGTCCCCTAATACTGTATCTGAAGTCTCTTTTATATAGACCTTAGTGGTCCCCTAATACTGTATCTGAAGTCTCTTTTATATAGACCTTAGTGGTCCCCTAATACTGTATCTGAAGTCTCTTTTATATAGACCTTAGTGGTCCCCTAATACTGTATCTGAAGTCTCTTTTATATAGACCTTAGTGGTCCTCTAATACTGTATCTGAAGTCTCTTTTATATAGACCTTAGTGGTCCCCTAATACTGGATACCCAGGGCTCGGTTTACACCTGTCACCATTTCTAGCCACTGGGGGACCATAGGCAGGCTGGGGGAACTCATTAATTTAAAAAAAAAAACTCATAAAGTGACATTTTCATGCCATGGGACTTTTAAACGATGATTCCCGTCTTGCTCTTCCTGAGAAAACTGGTAAAGTTTGGCTAGCAGGCTTAACTGCAGCTAAGAAGATAGTAATTCAGTGCTGGAAATCTCACGATCACTCTCTAGGGTTCACTGGCTCCGGTCGTTTTTGGATATTTCCTACCTAGAATTGTCTTCAGCAAGAATAAATGATGCTCAGCTGCATACAATTTTAATATGGGAGAAGTTGATATCTAATTTAAAAGATCTTTTGTTGAGATAGGAGTGCTGTGTGTGTGTGTATGTATCAACAACCTGCTGGAGGATGGGAGGGGAAGGGGTTTGATAGTGAAACGTGTGAATGTATTTTCTTGTATGTCAATAAAAAAAAAATCAATAACAAAAAAAGTAAATAAAACGAAAAAAAAAAAAAAAAAAAAGATGAAGCAGCAAAGTAAACGAGGCTAAGGAGGAGCTTCCCTGAGTAGAAAAAAAAGAGAAACGTTACGGTACAGACTGGAAACACCGGTCAGACATTCCCAAACAAACGAGCAACAAACACTGGACGGACATGATGGACAGAAGGATGGATTTTTTTCTTATAAAAGTGAAGAAACTGCAGTGATTCCAAAGAAAAACTTGAAGACAAAAAGATGGATGTTAACAAAACAAACCTGTTAGCAGGTACAGTAAGACTGAAAAGAACTGAGATTAGGAAACAGACTGGATGCAAGAAATGGAAAAATGGAAAATGACCAATCCCTGTAGCAAGAGATGGAGAAAATGATGCTTAAAACAAATGAAAGAAGAAGCACCAACACCCTGAAAGTGAGAGGGACAGTTAATGAATGAACAAGGGAGGCCTTTCAATAAAGGCACTGACACACAAAGCCGATTATCGGCCGTGGGACAGTCTGGCGAGGTCAGTGACTCGAGTCTGTTCGGCTTTAATTTGGGCCGATTTGAGGGGCCAGTCTGACTCAATGACCCATCTGATTGGTGGAGCGCTAGCCCTTGACTAGCCAATCAGTGCACGAGAAAAACCGGAGCTGCCAACGCCAGTATCTTCTTATTACTCGCTGTGGTGTTCTCTTCCGTTCAGCGAGTAATGACAACAGGAATCCTTCTTGTAAACTTGCTTGTATTGTGACTTCTTGTGTTGTGAAGCACTTTGTGATTTTTATCTGTGAAAGGTACTATATAAATACTTTTACTTATATACTTAAATACTTTACTTACTTACTTGACTACTATCACCTCTCTCTGATGGAAACAAGGACTGACCACAGCGTGTTCTGTGTTTACCAGGTCTACAGAGATGGTCCCTTATTTATAGTTTTCATTTTTTGGGGCGATAATACAGATTAGTGCCTCCTGCTGTTATGGAGACATATTACTTCTCGTGCACGTGCAGAACGTACGCTCAAGTCTGCCTCTCTTCAGTGAGTTCTGAGACACTTTTTGGACCAACTCAGGCAGACTGATGAGTCTGACTGCCTCCTCTCGTCAGGTTGGTGTGTCAGAGCCTTTACAGATGGTCAGATGTGAAGCTACGAGCCCGACTCTTTAAAGGGAAACCTCTCTCTTCACAAGACGTTTCAGAAGAGTCCGAAATAAAGCATTAGCTAGCGTCATGCTAAGACGGTATTAACGGTTTCTCAAAGTAAGCGCTCACATCCTGATTCTCATATCGACTTGGTGTTTAAAGTGCTCAGACCAACGCAGCATCTTGCTATTGATCAATACTAATTTAAACAATTCAGCATAATCTGAAAGAGAGTAATTAGTCTAATTACTTGTGGGGGAAAACATCAAATTGGAAGAATTGTTGCAAATGTCCTGTTCTTTCCACATAAATGTATCATAAATTGGAACCACTGTAAATTAAATAAATATTAATATTAATCTACATTAAAGAAAAGCCTGAGCTTAAATAAACTGCATTTTTTCTAAACTTTTTTTCCCTTGAATTTTGCCTGAGTAACTTTATTTGATCTCGTACTTTGTGTAAACTCGCACCAAGGGCCCTATTTTAACGATTTAAGTCAGAGGTGTCAGTTTCCCAGAGGGCCAGGCTGGAAAATGAGAATCACATCAAGGGCTGGACATGTGTATTATTGACATGTGTTTATTTAAGAGAAAAAGTCAAATATTTTAACTGTATTATTCCATGTCTCATATACTGTAGTCTTCTCGCTTACATTTTGGGCCTCATAAAGCCCCCAAAAAGTTTGGCAAAAAAGTTCCTCAGCAAGCGACAAATACGTTGAAAAAAAGCGCCAAAAAAGTTGGAACAAGGCAGAAAAATGTGCATCAAAATCATCAGGAAAAAGTGCCAAAAACATCGTAAAAGCGCCAAAAACTTCCGGAAAAGTGTCAAAACTTTGAGTAAAGCATCCAAAACTTTAAAACAAAGTGCCTAAAGCATTGAAAAAAAGCGTATAAACTGCCGGAAAAGGCGTCAAAAATGTCGAAAAAAGCGACAAAAACTAGGTGGGCCTAATTGTATTGTGCGTTTAGGGCGCGTCCACAAATCCGGCCTTTCGCAAATTGTGATCCGGCCCGCATATCAATTAAGGGGTTCACAATAAATTTCGGCCTGCCTACTTTTTGTCGATATTTTTTTCCATGTTTTTAAAACATTTTTGTCACGCTGAGGAACTTTTTTGCTGACTTTTTTAGGGCTTTATGTCGACTGTAAGCGAGAAGACATATGAGACGCACAATAATACAGTTAAAGATATCTGACTCCTTTGAGTCAATTGTGGCATTCAGTGAAATTAAATTTGACACCCCTGGACGAACACATTTTTGACAATAAACCAAATATAGAACATTAGCTTTATAATTCGAGCTTCCTGGTGAGCAGTTTGCACAGATTACGGTGAGGACTACAGCCAAAAGATCACCAACTGCTCACATTTTCATCAAACCAGAGAGCTTTTCTTCTGGGATCCTGAGGACTAATGATTCCTTGAAGATGAAAAACTAAAAATGTCTAGGTCAGGCTAGACAGGGTAATAGGGAAAAATGGTATTTTACAATAACTATGAATGCACCACGAGGCTTACTAGTTTCAAGCGAACGCACAGTCTGTGTTTTAACTGCAGCTGCAGATTGTTTAACTGTGTGAAATGCAGTCACCCTTTACACCGTTTAGCTGTCAGCATTTTAACCGTGTTTAATCCAGCTGCTAGCTAACGCTAGGCTAACGTTACCTGCTGCTAAGTGTAGTGTTAACTAGCGTCACGTGCAGCGATGCTCCTGTTGCCTCTAACGTCTATTTCAGAGCATCAGAGAGCAGTGCAAGAGGCATTTAATTGGCACCGAAATCTGCGTTACAATTCGGTCTAGGTTCAGGGTTTCGGTACCCAACCCTACTCCAGGCACTGAAGAGAAGGAGCTCTCTCTTTAAAGTTTAAACTTGTGGTTGGTGGGAGCCCGTCCCTTTAAAGAGCAGAGTTTAGCGTTTGCTGCAGAAGAGCAGAAGACAGACTGACAGGCATGCAGTTAGAGCTGACAAAGACATACCGCGGTGAAGATGATATTGGGTCTTAAAAGGGTGTTTGGGAGGTGAAGAGAACGACCTGCTGATCAGAATTCAGGGTTCAACCCTAACGGCAGTCTGCACCACGATGCATATAACCGCAAAATAAATGTAACTTTGAATAATTTACCTCAAACTCGTTCTCCCTTCTCATTTGATAATGTTATTAAAAAGGGATGAAAACTAACTTGGTAAAAAGCTGTTTTTAAATGTAATACTCTGATCCCGGTTAGCTTTCACCGGTGCATCAGCTACTCTTCCTTTGGGTCCACAGATGTGTGAAACAATACTGTTAACATGCATATTCATAACATTTTGAGTTAGAGCATGCATTGGCAGAGGTCTGTGCTCTCAGAGTGCCCTTCTAATTTCTTTATATTTTACATTGATCCAATTACTGTATTTCAAATATTGTCCTGACATATCTCAACCTAATTATTATAGCCATCACAATTCCACAAGGATGCCCATTTAATGCCTTGTAGATGTAGATTGTAGAAAAAATACTTTTTATAGGAGCACTGAAGGTTAACAATCATGGCCGTGATTTAGATTTAGGAAGAATAATCATTTCAGCCAAGGTTAGACGGCGTGGGGTCAAAACATTGCTTACTGATACCAGTGAACGGCTAGTTTTCTTATCCAATTCTCAACACGCGACGCTGAATTCATCACAGATCAGGACGATGTTTTCACCTCCGTCACCTTTCCTTCCACAGATGATGTACAGATGGAGGCAAAAGAGAGAGAGATAGAGAGACAGACTGATGTCATGTCGGTGTGTACCTTTCTACCACAACTGGCCGAAACACCAGTACAGCAGAGCCAGGACAAGGCCAATGAATATGGCTTGGACAGGCTGCAGTATGGATGGCTAGAGGGAGGGAAGGGAGGGAGGGAGCAGAGGGATAAGAAGATATCAGCCGGCAAATCAACCAAAACCAACATGGAGGATGGAGCAGCTACAGCGAGGGGGGAGGAAGGGAGACAGATATATATATATATATATATATATATATATATATAAGAGAGAGAGAGAGAGAGAGAGAGAGAGATAGTAAACTGCTTTGGCAACATGTTTTCTTTGTTCATGCCAATAAAGCAAATTGAATTGAATTGACACAGAAAGAGAGAGAGACAGAAAGAAAGAGAAAGAGAGAGACACAGAGAGAGACAGAGACAGAGACAGAGATAGAGAAAGAGAAAGAGAGAGAGAGAGAGAGAGAGAGAGAGAGAGAAAGGAGGGTTGTAGGAAAGCAGGTTTATTTCGAGTCGGCCCGGTTCAACAAAGCCACACCACCAGTTCTACACATCCAACAGCTACATTCAAACACCACAGAAGAAGGTCCCTCCGTCACCAGGCTCTTTAAAAAGGGAAACATATCCAGCTTGGATTTCAGCTCCTTAACTTTCTGCACCAGAACATCTCGTTAGCACTCAGATAAACTGTCTGACAGTAATAACAGTCCTCCACTTGTCTTTTAAAATGCCAGAGTGAAATGTTTGGAATCTGATCTGACGTTTAGTTTTTAAAAACAAAAAAAAAAAAAAAAAAAAGATTGACAGGTTTATAAAATAAATGCTAAAATAAAACATGTGCTGATACATGACATGTGCCTGGTGCAGATAAAGAATGGACAAAAAAAGGTTATTTTTAACTTGAGTCCTACTTTCACAGTTTCTTCCATCATTTCTATCAGTACTAAACATATTGAACTTACCACCACCACAGACAAAGTCTGACAAGGCAAAAAACTCACCGGTCAGTCCTTCCAGAAAAAGATTTTTGTGATTGTTGCGGGGCAAAAATCCTTGATTATGCCGGACGTTTTCTTAAAAAATGCGATGGAATATGCAAGATATTTATGCAATGAAATTGCGGGAACTTGCAAAAACTGCTGTTTGATGAAGAAGAGAAAAAGAAAGTGATTCCCCCCCAACACGCTGCTTCTTGTGTGTGAAGTAAACTCAACATTTTTCAACTTTCTGCTAAGATATATAGATATATGTGACTTTTTCTGCAATACATCAATATGCGGACTTTGCCTGATTATGCATTGAATTATGCAATCGCATAATCACGATTTTCTGGAGGGACTGACCGGTGGCGAATGACAAACTTTGCTTTTTACCAAAAACTACACTGGTAGCTTTTTAAAAAGGGGAACTCCACCAATTTACACATCAAAGTCTGTTGTAAAGTGTTGGGATCCACCACAGCAAATGTGAGAAATGTTGCATAAAGCCTTTTGTGGCTCCACTGTACAGTCTGAGAAAATACCACCTGAAAGTGGGCACACCAGAATAATCCTGCTAACAATTCCTCACACAACTACAGTTGGTAAGGTAGACCGTGTTCAAAATTGAAGCAGGAAGTGGGTGTGAAACTTTATGTAAATGTTTACAAAGTGCACTTTGAAAGGTGAATGGTAAAATTATGACCCAAATAAGTTTCTTTCTAAACTGCCTGATCGTTTGACTGCTTGGGTCTCTAGTAATGTCACTAAGTTCCCAGATCTCAGCTACTGACTCGGTTACTGCATAGAATGAGCAGGAAGAAACGATGGTTAACTCTATGAAAATAAGACCAAAATTGTAATATCAGGAAATATCTTTTCGAAAAAATCTGTTAAAACTAGGGATGCACCGAATCCAGATTTTTGTGGTTCAGCCGAATACCGAATCCACTGGTTAAGATTCTGCCGAATACCGAATCCTCCTCCCATCCTCGGTCCATTAACCCAGTGAACACATTAATGATGTTAACGACGTGCACAGCCTCTAAAATAGTTAAATGTAACAACTTAATGTTGAATTCACACGCTCTTTGTGATTATTTGATGCTCTGCAGTGCAGTGTTGTAGAACTTGAGATCTGTCTCAAGACTACTTTTTGAAGGTCTTGGTATCGACCACATATTTACTCGGTCTTGTCTCGGTCTCTGATAAAGAGGACTCAGGATTTTATTTCAAGACCGGTCAAGACCACACCTGCCGGGATATCTCTACATTGCGTCTGCATTGTAGCGATATCACATCGTAGGAAAGCACATCGCTATCGCCAGACGAGAGACAATTTTGTTTGGCAAATTTTCTCTAACCAGTGTGTGATGAAGGTATGTTTGGGGGGTGAAGTTAGAAAGCTAACGTTGGCTAACGAGCAGCAGCCGGCCGTTCGGTCGCTCCGCTCCCACTATAGGGACTCCTCTACCGAGAGAACAGCTGACCGGGGAAGGAACAGTCTGGTTAACACCAGTTTTTAGCCATGACGGTCCTTCCTTTGCCGTTACCTGAAGTTGCTGCATTCTGGCTGCTGTCTGGAGATTCCTTCGTGCACAACTCGTATTCTTCCAGATGTTTGAGACCAGATGTTGTAACAGGGGCCATGTTGTGTATAGTTTAGGGTCCTCGCCACCACCAGACCAATCAGCATTGAACAGATTGAACATGTAGCTGGACTTGAATGGCCTTCTTTTGACTGAAAGTACTGCCAAACAACAACTTTTTCTGCTACCGATTTCCACTTTCTCACAGCCTGCTGCATTGAACGCTCCACCTACGTAAACACCTTCCCGTAACAAACGGCGCTGTCATTACGATAACCAGCGTAGAGCAAGCGTAGGGTTTGGTGGGAAAAAAAACTAAGGTTCGGCAGAAACCCAACCCCGTCAAAAAGCCCAATATTCAGCCCAATCAGAACCTGAATCCTGGATTCGGTAATCTGACTCCACCAGATGGATTGCTAAGCATTTGCATTATTGAACATTAAACATTATTTTAAGGAACAAAAGAATCTTTGGTGTTGCCTTTAAAGACTAATTCAGAATATACATTCAATTGATCAAATTGGACTTCAAATTTGCTTTAAAATGCAAAGCTATTTGGTATAGGTGTACCAAATTATTCTGTAGCTGCCCCAAATCAATATTCGGGCGAATCCGAAGCCAAATCCTGGATTTGGTGCATCCCTGGTGAAAACAAAGTGTGTTGGTCTAGTCCTGTGAATCTGGATCAGGACTTTTATTCTGAAAAACAAAAACCTGAGGAACCAGACAAACGTCTACCGTCACGTCAGCAAAAGACTGAAGAGTAAGAAGAGCTGAAGACAGGCAGATGAGAGAGAGAAGAGGAAGAAGGGTAACAGAGGAGGAGGTGGAGGAGGCTGCTCCACCTCTCTGTCATCTTCTGATTTGGGGTTTCCTGGAGATTTCACAAAGTAACAGCTGTTACTGATCAGCTCAGGATGGAAAGGCAGGAGAGACGATGATGAGTGATGATTTCTTATCATTTATATTCAGTTATTCACACCATCTGCTCGTATTTACGTCCACCACAGAGGTTGTTATAAGTCCTCTACCCGGACCAAAGGTCTGATTCCAGATTGGAGAGACATTTTGGGTCCAAAGTTAGCAAGTAAGAAGTGAGGAAGGAGGCTGTGAACTGGAAGTGCTGGGTGGGTTAGAGTCCATGAGCAAGTCTGGTGCTTCTCCTGCATTAATCTTTAAAGGTCCAATATGTAATACATTTTCTATAACAAATCCAAAAATGACCCCAATGCGTCATCAGATATTAATGAAACATGCTAAGCTGAAATACTATCTTTTCTGACAACAATGCTAATGCCAGTATTTTCTCCTTTTGAAATTTTCGTTCCGTGACGTAATGTGTGTTTGTGTTTTGGCCTGTGTCTCTGTGTGTGTGTGTTTTGGCCAGGTTGCCAGATATACCTGTAAACACGTAAACCCAGCGCCGGTACAGCTGTAACGTTAGTACAGCCATGAAAGCAGCAAACAAACGAACGGGATCAACGTAGATAGATTCTAGGTTCTAAAAAACCTCGGCATGTTTCTAACAGTTGCGTGACCAGAGACGTAACAAACCCGTCTGGGTAAATATTGGAGATGTATTAGAAAGATGGAGACAGCTTGGAGCCCAAAAGGAATTAGAGTTGGCCAATTTCTAGGGCTGCTCCCTCTTAGTCGATTAATCGGTCGTTTTGGTCTTAGTCAACTTTTTTCATGCTGAATGACTTATTTTCCAAGAAACGTACTTGCACATCTCTGGTAAACACAAGAATTAAAGTGGTGTTTTTGCATGACTCTTTGTGGAGAAACTCAGATTTACAGATCTGTCGATTAAATCAACTAATCGATTAGTCGATACAATTGAATGAGTGTTAGTCGACTAAGAATTTCTTTAAATCGAGCACAGCCCTACTAATTTCCTCCTGAACAGGTAAGCATTAGCTTCAGGCTAATTTATCACAGCCACTAGGGACGGGCATTTTATGTCATTTCAACATTTGTGTTCTCACACTGAATTATATAGCTAGAGTACCCGAGTTGGTTACTCGCAAAAACAATTGAGACACAGCCAGTAAAGTGATCCCGACTGGTCCTGGCTAGTCCTGGCTAACACCGCCATGCTAACACTGCTAACCAGGCAAGCGGGCCACTGCTGCTACAGCGTGTAATTCAGCGGCTGGAGCCGACAACGGTGAGTTAATTTAAGCCACGAGAGGGGGGCTGTAAATCGGGAAGAGAGAACCGTGAGTTTGCAGTGCGTTTAGCGATTGTTGCCGCAATTTTAAGCCAATGAAGTGTGTTCAGTTGGCAAGGTAGTGGTATTTTTAGCGGTTCCTATTGTAATTCTAATCCGAGGAAGTGTGCCTGTCAGTCGCATACAGAGCTCTGCATGAGCACGGGCTTCTATAACTGTCAATATAGCTATCATCTACTGTTAGCTACTCCGCTGTGCTGTGGAGTAATGTCTGGCTATGTGAGACTAGCATCTACCGTTAGCTACTCCGCTGTGCTGTGGAGTAACGTCTGGCTATGTGAGACTAGCATCTACCGTTAGCTACTCCGCTGTGCTGTGGAGTAACGTCTGGCTATGTGAGACTAGCATCTACCGTTAGCTACTCCGCTGTGCTGTGGAGTAACGTCTGGCTATGTGAGACTAGCATCTACCGTTAGCTACTCCGCTGTGCTGTGGAGTAACGTCTGGCTATGTGAGACTAGCATCTACCGTTAGTTACTCCGCTGTGCTGTGGAGTAACGTCTGGCTATGTGAGACTAGCATCTACCGTTAGCTACTCCGCTGTGCTGTGGAGTAACGTCTGGCTATGTGAGACTAGCATCTACCGTTAGCTACTCCCGCTGTGCTGTGGAGTAACGCCTGGCTATGTGAGACTAGCATCTACCGTTAGCTACTCCCCTGTGCTGTGGAGTAACATCTGGCTATGTGAGACTAGCATCTACGTTAGCTACTCCGCTGTGCTGTGGAGTAAAGTCTGGCTATGTGAGACTAGCATCTACCGTTAGCTACTCCGCTGTGCTGTGGAGTAACGTCTGGCTATGTGAGACTAGCATCTACCGTTAGCTACTCCGCTGTGCTGTGGAGTAACGTCTGGCTATGTGAGACTAGCATCTACCGTTAGCTACTCCGCTGTGCTGTGGAGTAACGTCTGGCTATGTGAGACTAGCATCTACCGTTAGCTACTCCGCTGTGCTGTGGAGTAACGTCTGGCTATGTGAGACTAGCATCTACCGTTAGCTACTCCGCTGTGCTGTGGAGTAACGTCTGGCTATGTGAGACTAGCATCTACCGTTAGCTACTCCGCTGTGCTGTGGAGTAACGTCTGGCTATGTGAGACTAGCATCTACCGTTAGCTACTCCGCTGTGCTGTGGAGTAACGTCTGGCTATGTGAGACTAGCATCTACCGTTAGCTACTCCGCTGTGCTGTGGAGTAACGTCTGGCTATGTGAGACTAGCATCTACCGTTAGCTACTCCGCTGTGCTGTGGACTCTGGCTATGTGAGACTAGCATCTACCGTTGTTACTCCGCTGTGCTGTGGAGTAACGTCTGGCTATGTGAGACTAGCATCTACCGTTAGCTACTCCGCTGTGCTGTGGAGTAACGTCTGGCTATGTGAGACTAGCATCTACCGTTAGCTACTCCGCTGTGCTGTGGAGTAACGCCTGGCTATGTGAGACTAGCATCTACGTTAGCTACTCCCCTGTGCTGTGGAGTAACGTCTGGCTATGTGAGACTAGCATCTACCGTTAGCTACTCCGCTGTGCTGTGGAGTAAAGTCTGGCTATGTGAGACTAGCATCTACCGTTAGCTACTCCGCTGTGCTGTGGAGTAACGTCTGGCTATGTGAGACTAGCATCTACCGTTAGCTACTCCGCTGTGCTGTGGAGTAACGTCTGGCTATGTGAGACTAGCATCTACCGTTAGCTACTCCGCTGTGCTGTGGAGTAACGTCTGGCTATGTGAGACTAGCATCTACCGTTAGCTACTCCGCTGTGCTGTGGAGTAACGTCTGGCTATGTGAGACTAGCATCTACCGTTAGCTACTCCGCTGTGCTGTGGAGTAACGTCTGGCTATGTGAGACTAGCATCTACCGTTAGCTACTCCGCTGTGCTGTGGAGTAACGTCTGGCTATGTGAGACTAGCATCTACCGTTAGCTACTCCGCTGTGCTGTGGAGTAACGTCTGGCTATGTGAGACTAGCATCTACCGTTAGCTACTCCGCTGTGCTGTGGAGTAGTCTGGCGTTAGCT
This sequence comes from Perca flavescens, assembly GCF_004354835.1. NCBI lineage: Eukaryota > Metazoa > Chordata > Actinopteri > Perciformes > Percidae > Perca > Perca flavescens. The sequence continues at coordinate 39,388,910 of NC_041334.1, forward strand.
CTGGCTGTGCTGTGGAGACTAGCATCTACCGTTAGCTACTCCGCTGTGCTGTGGAGTAACGTCTGGCTATGTGAGACTAGCATCTACCGTTAGCTACTCCCTGTGCTGTGGAGTCTGGCTATGTGAGACTAGCATCTACTGTTAGCTACTCCGCTGTGCTGTGGAGTAACGTCTGGCTATGTGAGACTAGCATCTACCGTTAGCTACTCCGCTGTGCTGTGGAGTAACGTCTGGCTATGTGAGACTAGCATCTACCGTTAGCTACTCCGCTGTGCTGTGGAGTAACGTCTGGCTATGTGAGACTAGCATCTACCGTTAGCTACTCCGCTGTGCTGTGGAGTAACGTCTGGCTATGTGAGACTAGCATCTACCGTTAGCTACTCCGCTGTGCTGTGGAGTAACGTCTGGCTATGTGAGACTAGCATCTACTGCTAGCTACTCCCCTGTGCTGTGGAGTAATGTCTGGCTATGTGAGACTAGCATCTACCGTTAGCTACTCCGCTGTGCTGTGGAGTAACGTCTGGCTATGTGAGACTAGCATCTACCGTTAGCTACTCCGCTGTGCTGTGGAGTAACGTCTGGCTATGTGAGACTAGCATCTACCGTTAGCTACTCCGCTGTGCTGTGGAGTAATGTCTGACTATGTGAGACTAGCATCTACCGTTAGCTACTCCTCTGTGCTGTGGAGTAATGTCTGGCTATGTGAGACTAGCATCTACCGTTAGCTACTCCGCTGTGCTGTGGAGTAACGTCTGGCTATGTGAGACTAGCATCTACCGTTAGCTACTCCGCTGTGCTGTGGAGTAATGTCTGGCTATGTGAGACTAGCATCTACCGTTAGCTACTCCGCTGTGCTGTGGAGTAATGTCTGGCTAAGTGAGACTAGCGTCTAGCAACGTTGTTGTGGATGCTGCGGTCTCAGCCTGGCAACCCCCGTGAACTTCCGAGTCTCAGGATTAGGGGGCGGTATTTTGAATTTTCACTTTATTTAACTATTTTAAACACTAGCTGTCAGTATTACATATTGCACCTTTAAGCAAAAAAAAAAAAAAACAGAACTTTGGAAAAAAAACCTAATGAAAACATCTGGATTTAAAGCTAAGTGAACACAAGAATAAAATGTTAAAACCCAAATAGTTCATATGGTCTTTGGTATTATTAAAAGGTGCAGTGTGTGTGTGTGTGTGTGTGTGTGTGTGCATGTGGGTGTGTGTGTGTGTGTGTGTGTGTGTGTGTGTGTGTGTGTGTGTGTGTGTGTGTATACTTACGGAGCTGGTCTTGTCCTGCAGCAGCTTCAGGCTGCTCCTGCACTGCTCCAGCTCCTCGTGGATTTTCAGGTTCTCCTTCTCTGTTCTCTCATAGTTCTGACGGAGGTTCAATAGCTGGGACTGTGTCTCCTCACACACACACACACACACACACACACACACACACACACACACACACACACACACACACACACACACACACACGATTTCTATATCACATGTTATCTCTATAAATATCCATAAAGAAGTGACAACTTAACAACTTCGAGGGATTGTGTACCTCTCTGCAGTGTGTGTGTGTGTGTGTGTACACTAGGAATGGGCATATCAAGCAAAAATAAAATAAAATATTCACTGGGGCCTATTTGAATATTCCTTGAGGATGTAGTGTGTGTGTGTGTGCGCCTCCATCTTCTACAGTGTTTGTGTGTGTACACCTCTCTCTGCAGTGTGTGTACACCTCTCTCTGCAGTGTTTTGTGTGTGTGTGTGTGTACCTCTCTCTGCAGTGTGTGTGTACACCTCTCTCTGCAGTGTGTGTACCTCTCTCTGCAGTGTGTGTGTACACCTCTCTCTGCAGTGTGTGTACCTCTCTCTGCAGTGTGTGTGTGTACCTCTCTCTGCAGATGCAGTGTGTGTACCTCTCTCTGCAGTGTGTGTACACCTCTCTCTGCAGAGTGTGTGTGTGTACCTCTCTCTGCTGTGTGTGTGTGTACACCTCTCTCTGCAGAGTGTGTGTGTGTGTACACCTCTCTCTGCTGTGTGTGTGTACACCTCTCTCTGCTGTGTGTGTGTACCTCTCTCTGCAGTGTGTGTGTGTATACCTGTCTCTGCAGTGTGTGTACCTCTCTTTGCAGTGTGTGTGTGTGTGTGTACCTCTCTCTGCTGTGTGTGTGTTGTGTGTGTACCTCTCTCTGCAGTGTGTGTGTGTGTGTGTGTACCTCTCTTTGCAGTGTGTGTGTGTGTGTGTGTACCTCTCTGCTGTGTGTGTGTGTGTGTGCCTCTCTCTGCAGTGTGTGTGTGTGTTGTGTGTATACCTCTCTCTGCAGTGTGTGTGTGTGTGTGCGTGTGTGTTGTGTGTGTACCTCTCTCTGCAGTGTGTGTGTGTTTGTGTGTACCTCTCTCTGCAGTGTGTGTGTGTGTGTGTGTGTGTGTTGTGTGTGTACCTATCTCTGCAGTGTGTGTGTGTGTGCCTCTCTCTGCAGTGTGTGTGTGTGCCTCTCTCTGCAGTGTGTGTGTGTGTGTACCTCTCTCTGCAGTGTGTGTGTGTGTGTGTGTACCTCTCTCTGCAGTGTGTGTGTGTGTGTGTGTGCGTGTGTGTTGTGTGTGTACCTCTCTCTGCAGTGTGTGTGTGTGTGTGTGTGTGTACCTCTCTCTGCAGTGTGTGTGTGTGTGTGTGCGTGTGTGTGCGTACCTCTCTCTGCAGTGTGTGTGTGTGTGTGTGTATACCTCTCTCTGCAGTGTGTGTGTGTGTGTGTGTGTACCTCTCTCTGCAGTGTGTGTACCTACCTCTCAGTGTGTGTGTGTGTGTGTGTGTGTGTGTGTGTATACCTCTCTCTGCAGTGTGTGTGTGTTTGTGTGTACCTCTCTCTGCAGTGTGTGTGTGTGTGTGTGTGTGTGTGTGTGTGTGTGTGTGTTGTGTGTGTACCTATCTCTGCAGTGTGTGTGTGTGTGTGCCTCTCTCTGCAGTGTGTGTGTGTGCCTCTCTCTGCAGTGTGTGTGTGTGTACCTCTCTCTGCAGTGTGTGTGTGTGTGCGTGTGTGTTGTGTGTGTACCTCTCTCTGCAGTGTGTGTGTGTGTGTGTGTACCTCTCTCTGCAGTGTGTGTGTGTGTGTGTGTGTGTTGTTGTGTGTACCTCTCTCTGCAGTGTGTGTGTGTGTGTGTGTGTGTACCTCTCTCTGCAGTGTGTGTGTGTGTGTGTGTGTGTGTGTGTGTGTGTGTGTGTACCTCTCTCTGCAGTGTGTGTGTGTGGGCCTGGGACTGGTCCAGCTGGCTCTTCAGCTTGCTTGCATCCTGCAGGTGTTGATTCTCCAGAGAACCCAGTTTGTCCTGCAGAACCTCCTCCCTCTTCTCCAGGGACTCCAGACTGCTGCTGAGAACCAGACTCTGCTCCCTGGTGCTGCACACAAACAAGTGGTTTGTGTCAAGTCACCTGATTGGGACCGACTGAGCCCTACTTACCCCAACTTCTAAAAACTGGTTCTTTTGCCAACCAACATTGCATCATACTGCTCTGATTTATTACCAGGAGAGCAAATGATGATAAATCAATCATCAATCACTGTCTCAGCATAATCAGACTGATCCTGATACAGCTTGTGATTAATTTATACATAATCCATTGGCTGACTCATTGAATAGGAGGCCTTTGCTGTGCGTTAAACAACCTCTGCTATTTTACCTATAAAAAGGTATAGGTTACATTTCATAAAAATATAATCACCCCTTCTGACATTAGGGCAGAAGGTATTTATTTTTATTTTAGGTGGGATGGCCTGCCTCCATAACAATACGCTGTGGAATATCCTAAGGTAACATTTACTTTAAAGGTATCTACATAAGAGTGACATGACACGGTAACGAACTCATGACACTGTCATGACACATGAACTCTAACTCTAATTTGTCACGACAAAAAACAGACAGTAGGTCTGCTCCCTCTTAGTAGATTAGTCGACTAATCAGTCGTTTTGGTCTTAGTCAACTTAGATTTCTTTAGTCCATTAGTCATGTTTGATGCTTTTTTCATGCTGAATGACACATCTCTGGTAAACACAAGAACTAAAGTCGTGCTTTTAGCACGACTCTTTGCAGAGAAACTCAGATTTACAGATCCGTCGATTAAATCAACTACGGTAATCGATTAGTCGATACAATTGAATGAGTGTTAGTCGACTAAGAATTTCTTCAATCGAGCACAGCCCTAACAGAATAACACTTAATGGCAGAAGCGTTATGTCATAAACGTTTATGACTGTTTATAATGTTTATGACACGTTCATGACAGTGTCAGGTCACTCTTATGTAGATACCTTCAAGTAAAGTGTAACCTATCCTAATATTGTTTTGGTTAGCAGCATTTGCGTTCACTGCATGTGCCTGAATGAGGCAACACTGCAACATGTTTGTGTTGTGGAACAGTTGGGAAACAGCTTTTGTTTGAGATGCTAAAAAGGTGAATTTTTCACTAAATTCACCTTTCTGCTGAGACACGATCATTTGGCTTGATCGCCAAATGATCATTTAACAGTCCCTCCAGAAAAACGGGACTATGCGATTGCATAATTCAATGCATAATCAGCCACAATCAATCACTTTTTTTTTCTCTTTTCATCAAACCGCAGTTTTTGCAAGTTCCCCCAATTTCATTGCATAAAATTGCATAAATATCCCACATATTCCATCGCATTTTTTAGGAAAACGTGCTGCATTATCAATCAATCATTTTTGTCCGCAACAATTACAAAAGAACTCTTCTGGAAGGACAGATTTAAAGAAATTTAGGAAATATTTACACACAAAAGACTCCAATCTAATCCTAAGCATTGGGCTGCTTTAAAGTGCCTGGGGAACAACTTGGGGTGATTCAGTGTTGAGCTCAGGGACACTTTAACGTGTGGAAAGTGGGATGCCGGGGATCGAAACCGTCCACCTTGTGGTTAAAGGCCACTCTCGACCACTCTCCCTCTTGAGCCACAGCCACATGTTGTAGGTAGGTAGTTGGAGGTTGTGAATCTCAACAGTACAGGGACGGGACAGCGAGCTGCAGCTGACATCTGCAGTTTCACAGGAGTGGTGCATTTCAGATATTCACGAGAAGTGCTGCCGATGGCACCTGCAGTTTATTTGAAAATAAACAGAGCTGAAGCTCAGATAAAATCCTGCTGAGCTCTCGGCTTCGATGAGAACACGCCGTGAAGGTGTTTTCTCTCCATGGAGAGCTGCAGTCGGTTAAACCTGCTGACTGTTCGGTCTGGTTCAGTCAGCTGTCAGTCATGTGTCGGTCCCTCTTCGTCCAGTTCGGCCTGAATCAGCTGGACCCCACATTTCCTCCAGTCCTTCTTTTCCTCAGTCCTTCTTTTAACGCTGAATCCACACTTTCAACCTGTCAGGACCTGTGGATTCCCTGTCAGCTGTCCTGAGCCAGAATTCATCAACTCGACCATTGCTGTCGATCCTGAACTTTAGATTCAGTTACGAGTTTGGGCACTTCCTAATAGAGGTGTGAATCTTTACTGATCTCCCGATTCGATTACAATTCTCATGTCAGCAATTCAATTTGATATCTCGATGCATCACGATGAGTCAAATCCATGTTTCTATTAAAGCCATGTAGGATATTTAATTCAGAGCTTTTCAAGCTTCAAAAACCAAACATTCTGCAGTGCTCTAATACTAAATAAACTGGATACATAAAACTATACAGCACTGAGCACATGGCACCTCCTAAATGTGCAAAACACAAACTAGAATATGTAAACAGAAATGTGGTTAGGCCTACATTACATTATAAACAGAAATAATCGATTATGAGCCGGCCGATTATCGATGCAGCATCGTCCATGTCCACGATTCAATGCATCCATTATTTGATAAATTTCAACACCTCTACTTTCTCTAATATAGAGTTTTAGTTTGAAGTGCAATATGTTTTATTCACTTATTGTTATCTACTACAAAATATTTATATTTCATTTTTACAGCAATTCCCTTTAATCTTTTTAATTCTGTCAGCTGGAGTTTAGTTTATGAGTATTTCAATTTGTGTTAACAAATGTGAAAAATTGTGTATAGCTGGTTGTTTCAAATAAAGCATTTAAAATGTGCGTGCTGGCGTGTACCTGCTCAGCTCAGTCTCCAGGCGGTGCAGTTTGTCCGTAAGAGCTTTCCGTTCACCTCTCAGGCCGTCACAGTCCTGCTGCAAACACACACACCGCTGCTGCAACGTAACACACTCCGCTGAAGAGAAGAGGGAGTATGGTTGTTATTAATATCTGTGCGTTTATTGAAAAACAAAAACAAAGACCAGGGCCCCAGACTAACTTTTTTCACTAGGAGCACAGTGGCCCCCCAACTGAAAATTTTAGGGGCACAACCAGAAGATTTAGGGGCACACACACACCGTAAATCAACATGCTAACCAAATATTCTCATTTCTACTAACTTCCACTGTATAACTAATAAATACTTTGATAACAGATGCAGAAATTACAATGTGCTGTTTCAAATTCAGAGTCACTTTTGAAGATGCACCATAGAAGGTAAATAGACAGCCCCATTGCTGTCTAACAGTAAAAACAATATATATATTTTTATTATTGTATTTGTATATTATATTTTAGCCTGTTTTATTTTCATCATGACAGTTATTAATTGCTCTTTAATGTTTCATGTAAAGCACTTTTAATTGCCTTGTTGCTGAAAGGTGCCTGTCAGTCAGTCCCCAGGGCACAGAAACCACTGTTGTGCCCGGCTGCTCGTCTCCGAGGAAGTGTAACGTCAACAGCACGGCAACCGCTTTCGGCTCGCCGTTAATATCAAATCGCAGCAAACTCTGTCTGCTTGAAGTTATGGAAAACTGTAAACACTTTAAACCACTTTATCGGCATCTCCGTGACTCACCGTGACTTCAACAAAACTGCAGAGCCGACGTAGTTTGCATCGTCTGCAGCTCTGCGTGTGTGCGAGTGTGTGTGTCAGAGATCCGCTCTCTGTCAATTTTCAGAGAGGACAGATAACAGCGCGTTCTTTTTGTCTTGTAATCGCGACTAGTAGCTCAAGTGTGTCACATCCGTGTCGTAAAAACGAATAACCGCGGGGTTGTTGCGTTCTCTTTGTCACACGATACTACGAGTCGGAGAAAAGATGGATTTTTGTAACATTTTTAGTAACATTTAGGATTCTGTTCACCCAGTTATTGACATATTACACAGATATATTTCACAGTTTGATACATGAAAATTAGGTTTTGCTTAACGTTGGGCTAATGCTCTGCTTTCTGCTCCAGACTTGGCTTAAAGCCATTGTTGTCATACAGCAACCGAGTGTCTCTAGCCAATTTCAGCTGCACAAGCTCCAAAATAACTAATCAGGCGATATTTAACTCCTAATAAGACTGTAGAGACATTTCTATAGGTAGCAGTATACAGCACTATGTTTAACTCCTAATAAGACTGTAGAGACATGTCTATAGGTAGCAGTATACAGCACTATGTTTAACTCCTAATAAGACTGTAGAGACATGTCTATAGGTAGCAGTATACAGCACTATGTTTAACTCCTAATAAGACTGTAGAGACATGTCTATAGGTAGCAGTATACAGCACTATGTTTAACTCCTAATAAGACTGTAGAGACATGTCTATAGGTAGCAGTATACAGCACTATGTTTAACTCCTAATAAGACTGTAGAGACATGTCTATAGGTAGCAGTATACAGCACTATGTTTAACTCCTAATAAGACTATAGAGACATGTCTATAGGTAGCAGTATACAGCACTATGTTTAACTCCTAATAAGACTATAGAGACATGCCTATAGGTAGCAGTATACAGCACTATGTGTACCACTTCTTCATTTGGTTACAACAAAGACAAAAGGGCTTAAAATTGTAGAAAACCACAATGTTTACTACGTGTGATGCACGACGTAGCCATCTTTGAAAGTGAACTCGGGGTCCTCTGAGTTCAGACAACTTGACGAGTCGTATATATACGACCTCGCTCTCAGGTACCGAAATTTCAACATTTAACGTGTAAAGAAAGGGGGCAAATTTACTGGTCGCGACATGTGCGACTGGATGTGAAATTCAGTCGCACCATTTGATCGCAGTCTGGAGCCCTGAGGACGAATAGAGTATCGTTGGCATTTGGACTCTCTTGCTCACCCTGCAGCTGGCTGGTAGAGCTCTGCTGGTGTTGCTGCTGAGCGAAGGCCTCCTGCAGCCTGCTGATCTCTCCCTCGTACTTGGCTGCCGTGTCCCTCCAGTGCTCCAGGTCAGACCGCACGCTGCCCAGGTCGGCCTGCAAGGCGGAGATCTCACGCTCACGCTCCGCCGTGGCTGCCTCCATGGCGTGCCGGAGGACGAGAATCTGAGCGCACAAACAAAATCCACAAGTCTGTCAGTAATGTCGTAAAACTTTACTATAAACTGACACACAGAACACCTGTTCATACAAGAGGGTGGGGGAGGGGGGTCTGGTTTCTGCAGGAAGAAGTCAAAGAGAGTCCGTAGCAGACAGACTGAAGTCAAAAGAGACTCATAAGGGTCAGAGAGGTGCCAGGATCAGTCAGAGGGCAGATAGGATGAATAAGCAGTCCCTCCAGAAAAATGTGATCGCATAATTCAACGCATAATCAGCCAAAGTCCACATATTTATGCATACACAGTACAGGCCAAAAGTTTGGACACACCTTCTCATTCAAATGCGTTTCCTTTTATTTTCAACACTATTTACATTGTAGATTCTCACTGAAGGCATCAAAACTATGAATGAACACATATGGAATTATGTACTTAACAAAAAAGTGTGAAATAACTGAAAACATATATTTTAGATTCTTCAAAGTAGCCACCCTTTGCTTTTTATTAATAAGGGAAATAATTCCACTAATTAACCCTGACGAAGCACACCTGTGAAGGTAAAACCATTTCAGGTGACTACCTCATGAAGCTCATTGAAAGAACACCAAGGGTTTGCAGAGTTATCAAGTACATAATTCCATATGTGTTCATTCATAGTTTTGATGCCTTCAGTGAGAATCTACAATGTAAATAGTAGAATAGAAACACATTGAATGAGAAGGTGTGTCCAAACCTTTGGCCTGTAGTGTGTAATATGCCACACTTTCGCCACATAAAATGTCGATTTCTGCGCAAAATATGCCGGGCTTGCATGATTTCATGATCCCCGCATTTTCGTTGCAAAAAAGTCCCATAATATACTGTATCTTAGCAGAAAGTTGAAAAATGTTGTGTTTACTTCACACAAGAGCAGCCATTTGCCCCTGTTGCCATGGGAACGTTATGAAGGGATTAGTAATTACGTCTCTTTGTTATCAAACAGCAGTTTTTGCAAGTTCCCACAATTTCATCGCATAAAATTGCATAAATATCCAGCATATTCCATTGCATTTTTTAAGAAAACGTGCCGCAAAATCAAGGACCACATGGTATCTGCTCGACTCTACTCGCCTTTTTTGGTTTTAAATTCTGATAAATAGTCCCTGGTACCTGCCAACAGGTACTTCTTTTAGCATCACCTCCGTCCAGGTTCCCAGCAAGCTGAGGCATTACCAGAAAGTGAGATGAAAACCTGCAGACTCCTGATTGGTCGGAGAGAATCGTCACTAATCACTGCGTCATCATTGCTATAGTGACAGACTGGGGTGTCCTGAACAAACTCGCCATTGTTAAATAGTTTAGCCAGCGGTGGTGGTTTTTTAGCTGCCTCCAGCTTCTTTAGAAACTAAATGTGCACAAACAAAGGTCTTTCTATTGATTTTAAATGGGGGAAGATGGGAGAAAAAAGCAGCGGAGAAAAGTTGAGACGGATTCAACTTTTGGAGAAACGAAAACCGACGTTCACACTGCGGTGGCCAATCATGTAACCAGCGATCAGACTAATCAGTCGGTCTTGACGCGGTGTGAGAGTCCCGTACATCGCTGTCTCTATCGCTGCCACAAGGACATTTTAACACACTATGAGGGTAAAAAAGACTAAAACACAAGCACTGAACTGCCCAGGAGTTAGTGTAACAGCTGACTCTTTCCTGCAACAACAAAGCACAGTCACTCAGTCCCTTTTCTCTCTCTTTCTCCGTGAAACAAAGCTGCCTTCAAGTGTGGTCGGAAATGTCAAAATCTATAAACGATCTGAAGGAAAACATAAAGTCTACTTGTGCTACATTGGGGGTTAAAGAACACAACAGGACTTTGCTTTGTTAAAAGGTCCCATGGCATGAACATGTCACTTTATGAGGTTTTTTAACATTAATATGAGTCCCCCCCTCCCTGCCTATGGTCCCCCAGTGGCTAGAAATTTGAGAAAATGAAAGCTCAGACGGGCCGATCTGGAATCTTCTCCTTATGAGGTCATAAGGGGAAAGGTTACCTCCCCTTTCTCTGCTGTGCCCGCCCAGAAAATTTGGCCCCCCCATGAGAGAGAGAGAGAGAGAGAGAGAGAGAGAGAGAGAGAGAGAGAGAGAGACATCATGGCTTTCAAACGAGCAAAGTGGTAGTTGGTCAAGACCACACCCCCACCCTCCACCAAAGCTCATCGTGGGACCGGCTCTAGTGGCTGTCATTCTGCACCAAGGCTGAATTTGGGGAAAAAGACTTCAGATATAGTATTAGGGGACCACTAAGGTCTATATAAAAGAGACTTCAGATACAGTATTAGGGGACCACTAAGGTCTATATAAAAGAGACTTCAGATACAGTATTAGGGGACCACTAAGGTCTATATTAAGGGGCTTCAGATACAGTATTAGGGGACCACTAAGGTCTATATTAAGGGGCTTCAGATACAGTATTAGGGGACCACTAAGGTCTATATTAAGGGGCTTCAGATACAGTATTAGGGGACCACTAAGGTCTATATTAAGGGGCTTCAGATACAGTATTAGAGGACCACTAAGGTCTATATTAAGGGGCTTCAGATACAGTATTAGAGGACCACTAAGGTCTATATTAAGGGGCTTCAGATACAGTATTAGAGGACCACTAAGGTCTATATAAAAGCATCCAAAGAGCACCATGTCACGGGACATTTAAAGTGACACTGCCGCACAACCCTGCAGTGAATCGCTGGATTGCAGGAAAAAGCTGGGAGTCAGAAAGAGTCAGTAGGAGACAGAAGGGAGTAAAAGAGAATCACGAGGAGTCAGAGGAAGTAAGAAGGAGCTTGGAGGAATCAAAGGGGCATTGTGAGGAGTCACAAGGATGTTAGAGGGGAGTTGGGAGGAGAGGGAAGGGAAGGGAGTAAAAGGGAGTCAGTTTTAGTTCAATTTGTTACAGGATCTCTATTAGCTGTGCCCTTAAGCACAGCTACTCGTCGTGGGGTTCCTGGGGAGGAGTCAGAGGGTAAAATAGGAGTCGAACCTCCTCCTGGGCGCAGTAGAGCTCCTCTCTGGTGGTGCAGATGGTGCTCTCCCTCTGCTCCCTCAGTGCCTCCATGTCAGACTGCAGCTTTCCAAGCTGAGCTAAACACACAAACAAAGGGAAGTGAGCTGGGAGTGAGGTAGATTGTGACACATACATGATATGTGTATGTTAGGGCTGTGCAATTAATCTAAATGTAATCGTGATTATGATTTCGGCTCCCAATGATCACATAAACAGAATAATCGAGAAAATAATTATTTAGCTCATTAAGTTTTGCAAGCAAACTGAAAAAATAAAGTTTAAATAGGAAAAGTATTAAGGTAAATTTCACAGTTGTTTTTTTTTTTTTACTGTTGATTTTTTTAACTTTTTTCACGTTTTTTTTTTTAAGTTCAATAATTGCAACATCTTTCCAGAAGTCAACCAGTAATCGTGTTAAATTATCGTGATTTCAATATTGACCGAAATAATCGTGATTATATTTTTTTCCATAATCAAGCAGCCCTAGTGTGTGTCTGTCTGTCTGTGTGTGTGTGTGTGTGTGTGTGTGTGTGTGTGTGTGTGAGAGAGAGAGAGAGAGAGAGTGTGTGTGTGTGTGTGTGTATATGTGTATATAAGTGTATGTGTGTGTGCTTCTGTGTGTGTGTCTGTGTATGTGTGTGTGTGTGTCTGTATGTGTGCGTGCGTGTGCGTGTGTGTGCATGTTTGTGTGTACTTACTCTGCAGGAACTGGATCTGTTTGGTCGACTCTTCAGTCTGCCGAGAGTTACTCCTCCTCTCCTCCTCCAGCAGAGCTACCGAGACAGTAGCGTAGAAAATTAAGGGGGTCAAAAGGCAAAAAAAAAATGTTTGGGCCAATATCCTAATCCTACATTAAGCCATCTTTTTTCCCCCTCCATTTAATTTCCATTTCTGTCTCCAACACACACACACACACACACACACACACACGTCTGTATTACTATCTTTGTGGGGACTTGTCATTGACATAATGCATTCCCTAGCCCCTTACCCTAACCTTAACCATCACAACTAAATGCCTAACCTTAACCCTTACCCTAACCTTAACCATCACAACTAAATGCCTAACCTTAACCCTTACCCTCACCCTAACCATAACTTAATTCTATCCCTAATCCTAAAACCAAGTCTTAACCCTCAAACAGCCCTTTAAACTCGTGGGGACCAGCATTTTGGTCCCCACGAGGCTGTGCAGACCCCACAAGTATACTGTAGTCCCCGGTTTTTGGACCCCACGAATATAGTAAAACGGGTACACACACACACACACACACACACAAACACACACACACACACACACACACACACACACACACACACACACACGTGATTACTGCATGCATTTTAATAAAAACAAAAAAACTGCGAGTTAATGCACTAATTACCACCAAAATTTTGTGGATGCCCGATTTTTAGACAGTGCCCCTGTTAAATATTTTTCCAATTCCCTACACACTTGGCCATCATCTCAATCTCGTACAATATCATATGTTGTACAATGAGGGTAATTTTTGATTTTAATGTCCTCACAACATCAGAAAGAATTTAAGAATGTGTGCATCCTGACTGGAGCTAGGATGCAGTCACAACTCCAAAAACATGTGTGTGTGTAATCTAGTGGGATTATTTCATGCTGTTAGTTACCTTGTAGCTCCAGACATC